>NC_056434.1:963033-1263033 GCF_018296145.1 Oncorhynchus tshawytscha
CAACAGTAAGCAACACTATCATTACGCCACTATCATTATTATACACTCGTATTCACTTAGAGGCAATCTGCAGTTGCTTCATCCATACCCATTGATTATTGACGAATAAATGCCTCTTAGTTCAACTGTCTTACCCCATCAGAACCCAAAATATTAGGGCTCTATTCAATCAGCTCTGCTTTAGCCTGCATCAGTGGAGGCTGCAGAGGCGAGGACGGCTCATAATAATGGCTGGAATGGAGTGAATCAAATCAAATAGTTATTTGTCACATGCGGTGGATACATGTGTAGACCTCACAGTGAAATGCTTACAAGCTCCTTATCCAACTGCAGTTTTAAGGGGGAAAAAAAGTGTTAAGTAAAAAAATAAACACGTGTTTGATACCATTAAAGAGCATGGCGCTGACAGAGATGGTCGCTTCGCGTTCTTAGGAAACTGCAGTATTTCGTTTTTTTATGTATGAACATTCCACAGAGCACCATTAAATCCATTATTAAAAAATTGAAAGAATATGGCACCACAACAAACCTGCCAAGAGAGGGTCGCCCACCAAAACTCACAGACCAGGCAAGGAGGGCATTAATCAGAGAGGCAATAAAGAGACCAAAGATAACCCTGAAAGAGCTGCAAAGCTCCACAGCGGAGATTGGAGTATCTGTCCATAGGACCACTTTAATCCGTACACTCCACAGAGCTGGGCTTTACAGAAGAGTGTCCAGAAAAAATCCATTGCTTAAAGAAAAAAATAAGCAAACACGTTTGGTGTTCGCTAAAAGGCATGTGGGAGACTCTCCAAACATGGAAGAAGGTACTCAGATGAGACAAAAATGCAGCTTTTTGGCCATCAAGGAAAACGCTATGTCTGGCACAAACCCAACACCTCTCATCACCCCGAGAACCACATCCCCACAGTGGGAAGCATGGTGGTCGCAGCATCATGCTGTGGGAAACTGGTCAGAATTGAAGGAATGATGGATGGCGCTAAATACAGGGAAATTCTTGAGGGAAACCTGTTTCAGTCTTCCAGAGATTTGAGATTGGGACTTCTGTCATCATGCAGTGCTTTCAGAGACTAGTCAAGGATCATATCACCTCCACCTTACTGGCCACCCTAGACCCACTTCAGTTTGCATACCGCCCCAACAGGTCCACAGACGACGCAATCGCCATCACACTGCACACTGCCCTATCCCATCTGGACAAGAGGAATACCTATATAAGAATGCTGTTCATCGACTACAGCTCAGCCTTTAACACCTTAGTACCCTCCAAACTCGTCATCAAGCTGGGGGCCCTGGGTCTCAACCCCGCCCTGTGCAATTGGGTACTGGACTTCCTGACGGGCCGCCCCAGGTGGTGAGGGTAAGAAACAACATCTCCACCTCACTGATCCTCAACACTGGGGCCCCACAAGGGTGCGTTCTGAGCCCTCTCCTGTACTCCCTGTTCACCCACGACTGCGTGGCCACGCACGCCTCCAACTCAATCATCAAGTTTGCGGACGATACAACAGGAGTGACGACAACGACGAGATAGCCTACAGTGAGGAGGTGAGGGCCCTCGGAGTGTGGTGTCAGGAAAATAACCTCTCACTCAACGTCAACAAAACAAAGGAGATGATCATGGACTTCAGGAAGCAGCAGAAGGAGAACCCCCTATCCAGCAGAGGAGAACCCCCTATCCGCATCGACGGGACAGCAGTGAAGGCGGAAAGTTTGAAGTTCCTCGGCGTGCACATCACGGACAAACTGAAATGGTCCACTCACACAGACAGTGTGGCCTCTTCAACAGGAGGCTGAAGAAATTGGCTTGTCACCCAAACCCCTGACAAACTTTTACAGTTGCCCAATCGAAGCATCCTATCGGGCTGTATCACAGCCTGGTACGGCAACTGCTCCACCCTCAACTGCAAGGCTCTCCAGAGGGTAGTGAGGTCTGCACAATGCATCACCGGGCGCAAACTACCTGCCATCCAGGACACCTACAGCACCTGATGTCACAGGAAGGCCAAAAAGATCCTCAAGGACATCAACCACCCGAGCCACGGCCTGTTCACACCGCTACCTTCCAGAAGGCGAGGTCAGTACAGGTGCATCAAAGCAGGGACTGAGAGACTGAAAAACAACTTCTATCTCAAGGCCATCAGACTGTTAAACAGCCACCACTAACTCAGAGAGGCTGCTGCCTACATTGACACCCAATCACTGGCCACTTTAATAAATGGATCACTAGTCACTTTATACAATGCACTTTTATGCCACTTTAATGTCTACATATCTTACATTACCCATATCACATGTATATACTGTATTTTATACCATCTATTGCACCTAGCCAATGTCCAGTCTCTTGACAACAAGGTTGATGAAATCCGAGCAAGGGTAGCATTCCAGAGGGACATCAGAGACTGTAACGTTCTCTGCTTCACGGAAACATGGCTAACTGGAGAGACGCAATCCGAAGCGTTGCAGCCAGCGGGTTTCTCACGCATCGCGCCGACAGAAACAAACATCTTTCTGGTAAGAAGACGGGCGGGGCGTATGCCTTATGGCCAACGTGACATGGTGTGATGAAAGAAACATACAGGAACTCAAATCCTTCTGTTCACCTGATTTAGAATTCCTCACAATCAAATGTAGACCGCATTATCTACCAAGAGAATTCTCTTCGATTATAATCACAGCCGTATATATCCCCCCCAAGCAGACACATCGATGGCTCTGAACGAACTTTATCTAACTCTCTGCAAACTGGAAACGATTTATCCGGAGGCTGCATTCATTGTAGCTGGGGATTTTAACAAGGCTAATCTGAAAACAAGACTCCCTAAATTTTAGCAGCATATCGATTGCGCAACCAGGGGTGGAAAGACCCTGGATCATTGTTACTCTAACTTCCGCGACGCATATAAGGCCCTGCCCCGCCCCCTTTCGGAAAAGCTGACCACGACTCCATTTTGTTGATCCCTGCCTACAGACAGAAACTAAAACAAGAAGCTCCCACGCTGAGGTCTGTCCAACGCTGGTCCGACCAAGCTGACTCCACACTCCAAGACTGCTTCCATCACGTGGACTGGGAGATGTTTCGTATTGCGTCAGACAACAACATTGACGAATACGCTGATACGGTGTGCGAGTTCATTAGAACCTGCGTTGAAGATGTCATTCCCATAGCAACGATTAAAACATTCCCTAACCAGAAACCGTGGATTGATGGCAGCATTCGTGTGAAACTGAAGGCACGAACCACTGCTTTTAATCAGGGCAAGGTGTCTGGTAACATGACTGAATACAAACAGTGCAGCTATTCCTCCGCAAGGCTATCAAACAAGCTAAGCGCCAGTACAGAGACAAAGTAGAATCTCAATTCAACGGCTCAGACACAAGAGGTATGTGGCAGGGTCTACAGTCAATCACGGACTACAGGAAGAAACCCAGCCCAGTCACAGACCAGGATGTCTTGCTCCCAGGCAGACTAAATAACTTTTTGCCCGCTTTGAGGACAATACAGTGCCACTGACACGGCCTGCAACGGAAACATGCGGTCTCTCCTTCACTGCAGCCGAAGTGAGTAAGACATTTAAACGTGTTAACCCTCGCAAGGCTGCAGGCCCAGACGGCATCCCCAGCCGCGCCCTCAGAGCATGCGCAGACCAGCTGGCCGGTGTGTTTTACGGACATATTCAATCAATCCCTATACCAGTCTGCTGTTCCCACATGCTTCAAGAGGGCCACCATTGTTCCTGTTCCCAAGAAAGCTAAGGTAACTGAGCTAAACGACTACCGCCCCGTAGCACTCACATCCGTCATCATGAAGTGCTTTGAGAGACTAGTCAAGGACCATATCACCTCCACCCTACCTGACACCCTTGACCCACTCCAATTTGCTTACCGCCCAAATAGGTCCACAGACGATGCAATCTCAACCACACTGCACACTGCCCTAACCCATCTGGACAAGAGGAATACCTATGTGAGAATGCTGTTCATCGACTACAGCTCGGCATTCAACACCATAGTACCCTCCAGGCTCGTCATCAAGCTCGAGACCCTGGGTCTCGACCCCGCCCTGTGCAACTGGGTACTGGACTTCCTGACGGGCCGCCCCCAGGTGGTGAGGGTAGGCAACAACATCTCCTCCCCGCTGATCCTCAACACTGGGGCCCCACAAGGGTGCGTTCTGAGCCCTCTCCTGTACTCCCTGTTCACCCACGACTGCGTGGCCACGCACACCTCCAACTCAATCATCAAGTTTGCGGACGACACAACAGTGGTAGGCTTGATTACCAACAACGACGAGACGGCCTACAGGGAGGAGGTGAGGGCCCTCGGAGTGTGGTGTCAGGAAAATAACCTCACACTCAACGTCAACAAAACTAAGGACATGATTGTGGACTTCAGGAAACAGCAGAGGGAACACCCCCATCCACATCGATGGAACAGTAGTGGAGAGGGTAGCAAGTTTTAAGTTCCTCGGCATACACATCACAGACAAACTGAATTGGTCCACTCACACAGACAGCATCGTGAGGAAGGCGCAGCAGCGCCTCTTCAACCTCAGGAGGCTGAAGAAATTCGGCTTGTCACCAAAAGCACTCACAAACTTCTACAGATGCACAATCGAGAGCATCCTGGCGGGCTGTATCACCGCCTGGTATGGCAACTGCACCGCCCTCAACCGTAAGGCTCTCCAGAGGGTAGTGAGGTCTGCACAACGCATCACCGGGGGCAAACTACCTGCCCTCCAGGACACCTACACCACCCGATGCTACAGGAAGGCCATAAAGATCATCAAGGACATCAACCACCCGAGCCACTGCCTGTTCACCCCGCTGTCATCCAGAAGGCGAGGTCAGTACAGGTGCATCAAAGCTGGGACCGAGAGACTGAAAAACAGCTTCTATCTCAAGGCCATCAGACTGTTAAACAGCCACCACTAACATTGAGTGGCTACTGCCAACACACTGTCAATGACACTGACTCTACTCCAGCCACTTTAATCATGGGAATTGATGGGAAATGATGTAAATATATCACTAGCCACTTTAAACAATGCTACCTTATATAATGTTACTTACCCTACATTGTTCATCTCATATGCATACGTTGATACTGTACTCTATATCATCGACTGCATCCTTATGTAATACATGTATCACTAGCCACTTTAACTATGCCACTTGGTTTACATACTTATCTCATATGTATATACTGTACTCGATATCATCTACTGTATCTTGCCTATGCTGCTCTGTACCATCACTCATTCATATATCCTTATGTACATATTCTTTATCCCCTTACACTGTGTATAAGACAGTAGTTTTTTTTTGAATTGTTAGTTAGATTACTTGCTTTTTATTACTGCATTGTCGGAACTAGAAGCACAAGCATTTCGCTACACTCGCATTAACATCTGCTAACCATGTGTATGTGACAAATAAAATTTGATTTGATTTGATTTGACCTTGCCTGTGCCGCTCGGCCATCGCTCATCCATATATTTATATGTACATATTCTCAATCACCCCTTGTGTGTGTGTGTATTAGGTCATTGTTGTGGAATTATTAGATTACTTGTTAGATACAATTGAAGTCGGAAGTTTACATACACTTAGGTTTTAGTCATTAAAACTCGTTTTTCAACCACTCCACAAATTTCTTGTTAACAAACTATAGTTTTGGCAAGTCGGTTAGGACATCTACTTTGTGCATGACACAGGTAATTTTTCCAACAATTCTTTATAGACAGATTATTTCACTTATTCACTGTGTCACGATTCCAGTGGGTCAGAGGTTTACACACACTAAGTTGGCTGTGCCTTTAAACAGCTAGGAAAACTACAGAAAATTGTCATGGCTCTCCTTCGACTCACATTAAGCATCTCCAATCCAAAATTAAATCTAGAATCAGCTTCCTATTTCGCAACAAAGCATCCTTCACTCATGCTGCCAAACATACCCTCGTAAAACTGACTATCCTACTGTCGTGTCTTTGGCTATGCCGGGTTAAGTGATATACCATGCTATTCTATAAAATAATTTCTCTGTAATTAATATTACCTGATTGAGCTAATCATGTAAATGTAATTAACTAGAGAGTCGGGCACCACGAAATAATATTTATAGAGCTGTTATCTTCAGAATAAACTCCTGAAGACCTAGTAGTATTTTACATCAATAGCAGTCAATATTTAATCGACACTTTATTCAGTCTCATCTGAAAGTTGTAAATTCTTGGTTATCTTCACGAACCCTGGCTAACAAGTTGAATCAGCAATACAAAATAGGGTTTAATTATTTATTTACTAAATACCCAAATAATCACACAGAATTACATCTACACAGAATGGATCATACATTGATTACTAATTATGTCAAAGAAAACGTCCCTAGCGGGCGGAACAGATACGACGGCTGGTTACACAAAGAAAAGGGGTTGGGTTTGAGTGAAAGAGCGGGAAGACTGAGTAACAAAGGAAGAAGCTGTGCTATCGTGGAAGAAGCTGTTCTATCGTAAATACAGTATCTTATGCATTCTAAATTACCGCCCATTTGGAAAAGGAAAATGCAATAAATATTTACTCTGAGCTTCGGTAGATTGGTGGTAGATGGAAGACCGTATTGTCCTTTGAAGAATGTCTGGTGGTAGAACGGATACTTTGTAGTATCGTTGTGTGTGTTAGACTGGTTACGTCGTCCGTCCTTTCCTAGCCCACGTTTACAGCGACTGCTGCTAACTCAATGGCTAGGAGGTATCACTTCTGGAGTGAATAAGAGTTCAAAGTTCATACCAAGTTGCCATACTTTTAAGCTCATGTTATATTCTGGCTGGTATAGTCGAAATTCATCCTTTCTGCATGTAGGTCGTCACCTTCACATTGAAATTCGATGCCAATTGCGTTAGGTTCTTGCTGATGTTGGCTTAGTTCTGTAGGTGATCTTTGTCCTTTCAACGTGGGGACTGCCAGTCCACACGTCCTTGGAACAGGAAGTTACATTTTTGTCTATGGGCTTATATAGGATTGGGAAAGAGGGCTGTTTTTCATCATTTACAACCACTCTCTGTTCACATGGGCGGGGCCACTGAGTTGGTAGAGTTTACAACCACTGTCTGTTCACATGGGCGGGGTCACTGAGTTGGCAGAGTTTACAACCACTGTCTGTTCACATGGGCGGGGCCACTGAGTTGGCAGAGTTTACAACCACTCTCTGTTCACATGGGCGGGGTCACTGAGTTGGCAGAGTTTACTCTATGACAAACCATTCTCTCATTAAACCTGTTAGGGATGCTGCGAATTTTTGCAGCTTTTTGTTAAAAGTCGTGCAAAATTTCAACGTCCTGCTACTCATGCCAGGAATATAGTATATGCATATGATTAGTATGTGTGGATAGAAAACACTCTGAAGTTTATAAAACTGGTTAAATCATGACTGTGACTATAACAGAACGTCTTTAGCAGAAAAAATCCCAAGGAAAACTGTTCACCAAAAAATATCCATCCGCCAGTCTCTGTATTGTCTAAGGCAGGGGAAAATATATAGCGATACGTTTACAATGCCTACAGCTTCCACACGACGTCGCCAGTACTGGCATTTAGATTGAAGTTAATTCTTGGTCAGATGACAAATAGGCACTTCCTGTTATCGACTACACAGCAGGAAGTTTGGAGAGAGACAAAATGGAGCATCATTTCCAAACGTGCTGCTATTGAATTCAGATCGCCCCGTGATCAATTTGATCGATTATTAACGTTTACTAATACCTAAAGTTGGATTATAAAAGTAGTTTGAAGTGTTTTGTCAAAGTTTATAGGCAACTTTTTTCATTTAAAAAAATGACGTTGCGTTTTGGAACGGTGCTTTTCCATGGATCAGACGGGCTTCATAAATGGACATTTTGGGTATACATGGACGGATTTAATCGAAAAAAAGATGAAATTGTGATGTTTATGGGACATATAGGAGTGCCAACAAAGAAGCTCGTCAAAGGTAATGAATGTTTTATATTTTATTTCTGCGTTTTGTGTAGCGCCGGCTACGCAAATTATTCTGTTTTACGTCCCGTTTGGGTATTTCGGGGTTGCATGCTATCAGATAATAGCTTCTCATGCTTTTGCCGAAAAGCATTTTAAAAATCTGACATGTTGGCTAGATTCACAACGAGTGTAGCTTTAATTGAGTACCCTGCATGTGTGTTTTAATGAAAGTTTGAGTTGTATCGAGTACTATTAGTTGTCACTCTGAATTTCCGCTGATGTTGATCCCTGTACAGGGACAGCAGCCGTAAAAGGTTTTAAGAAGCTAAATTACATTTAATATTTTTACAAATAGTTTAATATTTAAACATTTAAATTGCACAACAATTCCATGTGAATCTGATAACTTTAATGTGTAGACTTTCCAAGATACAGTTTATGTCGTCCTATCATACCTATCATGTCTCAGACTCCAACTGAACTGACATCATATTCATTAAGTCCCAACGCATATTTTCAACTGGTTGGATTACCGAAATATGGTTTCGTTTCCCATCTTTTGATGGCACCAGACTCTCTCTCAATGTTAACAAAGGGATTTTCAATAGTCACATCAGTAGAGTAGAGAGAGGAAAAAGGGGAAATGTATTTATGGGGGTCATAAACCTCCCCATCAGTCCAACGTCATGACACTACCAATCCTAGACTTCGGCAATGTCATTTATAAAATAGCCTCCTACACTCTACTCAAAATCCGTTTTGTCAGCAAAGCCACAGACGTGGCCAAAATTTTTGAGAATGACACAAATATACATTTTCACAAAGTCTGCTGCTTCCGTTTGTATGATGGCAATTTGCATATACTCCAGAATGTTATGAAGAGTGATCAAATTAATTGCGAAGTCCCTCTTTGCCATGCAAATGAACTGAATCCCCCAAAAACATTTCCACTGCCTTTCAGCCCTGCCACAAAAGGACCAGCTGAAATCATGTCAGTGATTCTCTCGTTAACACAGGTGTGTTGACGAGGACAAGGCTGGAGATCACTCTGTCATGTTGATTGAGTTCGAATAACAGACTGGAAGCTTCAAAAGGAGGGTGGTGCTTGGAATCATTGTTCTTCCTCTGTCAACCATTGTTACCTGCAAGGAAACACGTGCCGTCATCATTGCTTTGCACAAAAAAGGCTTCACAGGCAAGGACATTGCTGCCAGTAAGATTGCACCCAAATCAACCATTTATCGGATCATCAAGAACTTCAAGAAGAGCGGTTCAATTGTTGTGAAGAAGGCTTCAGGGCACCCAAGAAAGTCCAGCAAGCGCCAGGACCGTCTCCTAAAGTTGATTCAGCTGCGGGATCGGGGCACCACCAGTACAGAGCTTGCTCAGGAATGACAGCAGGCAAGTGTGAGTGCATCTGCACGCACAGTGAGGCGAAGACTTTTTGAGGATGGCCTGGTGTCAAGAAGGGCAGCAAAGAAGCCAGTTCTCTCCAGGAAAAACATCAGGGACAGACTGATATTCTGCTAAAGGTACAGGGATTGGACTGCTGAGGACTGGGGAAAAGTCATTTTCTCTGATGAATCCCCTTGTCGATTGTTTGGGGCATCCGGAAAAAGCTTGTCCGGAGAAGACAAGGTGAGCGCTACCATCAGTCCTGTGTCATGCCAACAGTAAAGCATCCTGAAACCATTCATGTGTGGGTTTGCTTCTCAGCCAAGGGAGTGGGCTCACTCACAATTTTGCCTAAGAACACAGCCATGAATAAAGAATGGTACCAACACATCCTCCGAGGGCAACTTCTCCCAAACATTGGTGAGGAACAGTGCCTTTTCCAGCATGATGGAGCACCTTGCCATAAGGCAAAAGTGATAACTAAGTGGCTCGGGAATAAAACATTGATATTTTGGGTCCATGGCCAGGAAACTCCCCAGACCTTAATCTCATTGAGAACTTGTGGTCAAGCCTGGACAAACGGGCGGGTGGACAAACAAAAACCCACAAATTCTGACAAACTCCAAGCATTGATTATGCAAGAATGGGCTGCCATCAGTCAGGATGTGGCCCAGAAGTTAATTGACAGCATGCCAGGGCGGATTGCAGAGGTCTTGAAAAAAATATCTAAAGACACTGAAGCAGCAAACTTTGTGGAAATTAATATTTGTGTTATTCTCAAAACTTTTGGCCACGATTGTACTACCCACCACTGCGACCTGTACGCTCTCGTTGGCTGGCCCTTGCTTCATACTTGTCGCCAAACCCACTGGCTCCAGGTCATCTACAAGTCTCTGTTAGGTAAAGCCCCGCTTTATATCAGCTCACTGGTCACCATAGCAGCACTCACCCGTAGCACGCGCTCCAGCAGGTATATCTCACTGGTCACCCCCAAAGCCTATTCCTCCTTTGGCCACCTTTCCTTCCAGTTCTCTGCTGCCAATGACTGGAATGAACTGCAAAAATCTCTGAAGCTGGAGACTCATATCTCCCTCACTACTATCTCCCGCACCAGCTGTCAGAACAGCTCACAGATCACTGCACCTATACACATCTGTAAACAGCCCATCCGATCTACCTCATCCCCATACTGTATTTATTTATTTATCTTGCTCCTTTGCACCCCAGTATCTTTACTTGCACATTCATCTTCTGCACATCTACCATTCCAGTGTTAATGCTACATTGTAATTATTTTTGCCTCTGTGGCCTATTTATTGGCTACCTCCCTACTCTTCTACATTTGCACACACTGTACATTGATTTTTCTATTGTGTTATTGACTGTATGTTTGTTTATGTGTAACTCTGTGTTGTTGTATGTGTCGAACTGCTTTGCTTTATCTTGGCCAGGTCGCAGTTTTAAATGAAAACTTGCTCTCAACTGGCCTACCTGGTTAAATAAATGCTGATAGATTTGAGGTATTCTTGTTCTCAAATTTGCTTTGTTAAAACCTCTTGCTCCTACTTGAGACGCAGACGTCCCAACTAGAGCTCTGGAAATGCAAATGCGCTACGCTAAACGCTAATAGTATTAAAATACACATGCTTGGTATTGAATTAAAGCTACACTCGTTGTGAATCCAGGCACCAAGTCAGATTTTTAAAATGCTTTTCGGCGAAAGCATGAGAAGCTATTATCTGATAGCATGTAACACCCCAAAAGACCCGTAGGGGATGTAAACAAAATAATTAGCATAGTCGGCGCTACACAAACCGCACAATAAAATATAAAACATTCATTACCTTTGACCATCTTCTTTGTTGGCACTCCTTGATGTCCCATAATCAATACTGGGTATTTTTTTTCGATTAAATCGGTCCATATATAGCCTAGATATCGATCTATGAAGACTGTGTGATAAACGGAAAAAAATAGCGTTTCATAACGTAACGTCATTTTTTAAAAGTTAAAAAGTCGACGATAAACTTTCACAAAACACTTCGAAATACTTTTCTAATGCAACTTTAGGTATTAGTACACGTTAATAAGCGATAAAAATCATCAGGAGGCGATGTAAATTCGATAGGTGGTCGTCTGGAAAAAATGTCCGGAAAAACTCAACCAATACATCAAGTTGGAGGTCGGAGGGAATCGGTTCCCTTGGGTCGGTTCTACCAAGAATCAAATCCGAAGCAAATGAGAAGACTCTAGACATCCTGTGGAAGCTGTAGGTACTGCAACCTCGGCCTCATTTAATACGGTTCACCTTTAACAATGGGTTGAAGTGGCGCATGGATATTTTTTTCCACTTTCAGTGATCAGATTTTCCTGCGCTTTTCGATGAAACAGACGTTCTGTTATAGTCACAGCCGTGATTTAACCAGTTTTAGAAACGTGAGAGTGTTTTCTATACACACATACTAATCATATGCATATACTATATTCCTGGCATGAGTAGCAGGACGCCAAATTGTTGCGCGATTTTTAACAGAATGTTCGAAAAAGTAGGGGGTAGGCTTAAGAGGTTTTAAAATACTTAGCTACTATAAATTCAGCATCAGGATATATGGTTTCCAGTTTGAATAAAATCCCTTGAAATTCCTTGAGGGCCGTCGTGGTATCGGCTTGAGAGGCGCGGAAACGGCTGTCACAAAAACCGGAGAAAATTATCTTAGAAGACAATACGGTCAGCATTTGATTGTGAACAATTCTAGGTCAGGTGAACAAAAGAACACAAGTTCCTGTCTGTTGTTACACTGATGTGTCTCTAGTCACAGAGACTTGGTATGACGTGTCTCTAGTCACAGAGACTTGGTATGACGTGTCTCTAGTCACAGAGACTTGGTATGACGTGTCTCTAGTCACAGAGACTTGGTATGACGTGTCTCTAGTCACAGAGACTTGGTATGACGTGTCTCTAGTCACAGAGACTTGGTATGACGTGTCTCTAGTCACAGAGACTTGGTATGACGTGTCTCTAGTCACAGAGACTTGGTATGACGTGTCTCTAGTCACAGAGACTTGTATGACGTGTCTCTAGTCACAGAGACTTGGTATGACGTGTCTCTAGTCACAGAGACTTGGTATGACGTGTCTCTAGTCACAGAGACTTGGTATGACGTGTCTCTAGTCACAGAGACTTGGTATGACGTGTCTCTAGTCACAGAGACTTGGTATGACGTGTCTCTAGTCACAGAGACTTGGTATGACGTCTCTAGTCACAGAGACTTGGTATGGCGTGTCTCTAGTCACAGAGACGTGGTATGACGTGTCTCTAGTCACAGAGACGTGGTATGACGTGTCTCTAGTCACAGAGACTTGGTTGAGTGTTAGTTGTGCCTTGTTTAAAGGTCTGCATGACCTGACCTGTCAATGGCCTTCTATGGTTTCATTGTTCTAATCCAGGGGGACTAACTCATTCCATGGAGGGCTTAGTGTCTGCTGGTTGTTTCCTTTCAATAAAGCAATAGACAACCATGTGAGGGTAGTTACTAATCAGTGACCTTTATTCATCAATCAAGTACAAGAGAGGAGCCAAAACACTCGGCCCTCTGTGGAATGAGTGACACATTGTAATCTATTCCCTTTGACAGACCGCTGACTTCTCCTCTCCGTGATCTCTGAACTGGAGGCATGAATTTAAATACTGTTTTCAGACCAAACACTTTTTATTTTTACATTGGTCAATTATATGTGAAACCTGTAAGGTAAAACATTCTGTAGATTGTTTCTCTATTCAAAATGCTCATCCTGTCTTCTGGAAAGGCTAATCTTGTCCACAGGCACAGGTCTTTTCAGTAGTAATGAAGGCATGCTTCTGAAAGAGTTAAGGGTCAAAGGTCATAACTCAGCTGTAGCACAGTCATAGGAGGTCATAGGTCATGCTCAGAGTTGTGCATCTGATATCATGCAATGGTTCATGTAGGTTTGATCTGAGGGTGCATTCCAAATGGCTCCCTATTCCATATGGGCCCTGGTCAAAAGAAGTACACCCTATTCCCTATGTGCCCTGGTCAAAAGAAGTGCACCCTATTCCCTATGGGCCCTGGTCAAAAGAAGTGCACCCTATTCCCTATGTGCCCTGGTCAAAAGAAGTGCACCCTATTCCCTATGGGCCCTGGTCAAAAGAAGTGCACCGCGTAGGGAATAGGGAGCCGTTTGGGACAGACTTGTTCTTCAGTTGGTACAGCATTAACGTTATAACTAGGGAGATACAAGCATTCTTTAACCACAGAACCTGGATATCTAATGGAAATACATCGTAGGTGCTAACCATTTGTAACGTGGTTTTGCTTGCCAAATGGCACCCTATTCCCTACATAGTGCACTACTTTTGATCAGGGCCCATAAGGGTCTGGTGAAAAGTAGTGCACTATTTAGCGTCTGGTTCCATTTGTGACATCATAGTTTTGTGCTCTATGGAAGAGGCTGTATTATTGTTAGCACTCGTTATAGTGGGAGATGGTTACAGAGGTTTTAGACAGAACATTCATTATTGCTTAGGTCAAAGGAACATTCTAAAATATGGCCACATTGCCTGAGATATGAAATACATACATTAGTTGGAGGATTAGAGGGGGTTGGGGGTTAGAGGAAAGTTGGAGGAGAGTTAGAGGGGGTTAGAAAGTTAGAGGGGGTCAGAGAGTTAGAGGAGGTTAGAGGGGGTTAGAGGAGGGTTAGAGGAGGGTTAGAGGAGAGTTAGAGGGGAGTTAGAGGAGAGTTAGAGGAGGGTTAGAGGAGAGTTAGAGGAGGGTTAAAGAGTTAGAGGAGGGTTAAAGAGTTAGAGGACGGTTAAAGAGTTAGAGGACGGTTAAAGAGTTAGAGGAGAGTTAAAGAGTTAGAGGAGGTTTAGAGGAGAGTTAGAGGGGTTAGAGGAGGGTTGGAGGAGAGTTAGAGGACGGGTTAGAGGACGGTTTAGGAGAGGAGGTTAGAGGAGGTTAGAGGGGGTTAGAGGAGGGTTAGAGGAGGGTTAGAGGAGGGTTGGAGGAGAGTTAGAGGAGGTTAGAAGAGGGTTGGAGGAGAGTTAGAGGACGGTTAAAGAGTTAGAGGAGGTTTAGAGGGGTTATAGGAGGGTTAGAGGAGAGTTAGAGGAGAGTTAGAGGGGTTAGAGGAGAGTTAGAGGAGGGTTAAAGAGTTAGAGGAGGTTTAGAGGAGGGTTAGAGGAGAGTTAGAGGAGAGTTAGAGGAGAGTTAGAGGAGGTTTAGAGGGGGTTATAGGAGGGTTAGAGGAGAGTTAGAGGAGAGTTAGAGGAGAGTTAGAGGAGAGTTAGAGGAGAGTTAGAGGAGGTTTAGAGGAGGGTTAGAGGAGGGTTAGAGGAGAGTTAGAGGGGTTAGAGGGGGTTAGAGGACGGTTAAAGAGTTAGAGGAGGTTTAGAGGAGGGTTAGAGGAGAGTTAGAGGAGAGTTAGAGGGGTTAGAGGAGGGTTGGAGGAGAGTTAGAGGACGGTTAAAGAGTTAGAGGAGTTAGAGGAGGGTTAGAGGAGAGTTAGAGGAGGTTAGAGGAGAGTTAGAGGAGGTTTAGAGGAGGGTTAGAGGAGAGTTAGAGGGGTTAGAGGAGGGTTGGAGGAGAGTTAGAGGAGGTTAAAGGGTTAGAGGAGGTTTAGAGGGGGGTTAGAGGAGAGTTAGAGGAGAGTTAGAGGAGGTTAGAGGAGGGTTAGAAGAGTTAGAGGAGGTTTAGAGGGGGTTATAGGAGGGTTATAGGAGGGTTAGAGGAGAGTTAGAGGAGAATTAAAGAGTTAGAGGAGGTTAAAGAGTTAGAGGAGGGTTAGAGTTATAGGGGTTAGAGAGTTAGGAGGGTTAGAGAGTTAGAGGGGGTTAGAGAGTTAGAGGAGGGTTAAAGAGTTAGAGGAGGTTAAAGAGTTAGAGGAGGGTTAAAGAGTTGAGAGTTAGAGGAGGGTTAGAGAGTTAGGAGGGTTAGGAGTTAGAGAGAGTTAGAGGAGAGTTAGAGGAGGGTTAGAGGAGAGTTAGAGGAGAGTTAAAGAGTTAGAGGAGGGTTAAAGAGTTAGAGGAGGGTTAAAGAGTTAGAGGACGGTTAAAGAGTTAGAGGAGAGTTAAAGAGTTAGAGGAGGTTAGAGGAGAGTTAGAGGGGTTAGAGTTAGAGGAGGTTAGAGGAGGGTTAAAGAGTTAGAGGGTTAGAGGAGAGTTAGAGGAGAGTTAGAGGAGAGTTAGAGGGGTTAGAGGAGGGTTGGAGGAGAGTTAGAGGAGAGTTAGAGGGGTTAGAGGAGGGTTGGAGGAGAGTTAGAGGACGGTTAAAGAGTTAGAGGAGGTTTAGAGGGGGTTATAGGAGGGTTAGGTTAGAGGAGAGTTAGAGGAGAGTTAGAGGAGAGTTTAGAGGAGGGTTAAAGAGTTAGAGGAGGTTTAGAGGGGGGTTAGAGGAGAGTTAGAGGAGAGTTAGAGGAGAGTTAGAGGAGGTTTAGAGGGGGTTATAGGAGGGTTAGAGGAGAGTTAGAGGAGAGTTAGAGGAGAGTTAGAGGAGGTTTAGAGGAGGGTTAGAGGAGGGTTAGAGGAGAGTTAGAGGGGTTAGAGGAGGGTTGGAGGAGAGTTAGAGGACGGTTAAAGAGTTAGAGGAGGTTTAGAGGAGGTTTAGAGGAGAGTTAGAGGAGGGTTAGAGGAGGGTTGGAGGAGAGTTAGAGGACGGTTAAAGAGTTAGAGGAGGTTTAGAGGAGGGTTAGAGGAGAGTTAGAGGAGAGTTAGAGGAGGGTTAGAGGAGGTTTAGAGGAGGGTTAGAGGAGAGTTAGAGGGGTTAAAGGAGGGTTGGAGGAGGGTTAAAGAGTTAGAGGGGTTAGAGGAGGTTTAAGGAGGGTTAGAGGAGAGTTAGAGGGGTTAGAGGGGGTTGGAGAGAGTTAGGGACGGTTAAAGAGTTAGAGGAGGTTTAGAGGGTTAGAGGAGGGTTAGGAGGGTTAGAGGAGAGTTAGGGAGAGTTAAGGAGAATTAAAGAGTTAGAGGACGGTTAAAGAGTTAGAGGAGGGTTAGAGTTATAGGGGGTTAGGAGTTAGGAGGGTTAGAGGTTAGGGTTAGAGAGTTAGAGGGGGGTTAAAGAGTTAGAGGACGGTTAAAGAGTTAGGAGGGGGTTAAAGAGTTGGAGAGTTAGAGGAGGGTTAGAGAGTTAGGAGGGTTAGAGAGTTAGAGGGGGTTAGAGAGTTAGGAGGGTTAGAGAGTTAGAGGGGGTTAGAGAGTTAGAGGTGGGTTAAAGAGTTAGAGGAGAGTTAAAGAGTTGGAGAGTTAGAGGAGGGTTAAAGAGTTAGAGGACGGTTAAAGAGTTAGAGGACGGTTAAAGAGTTGGAGAGTTAGAGGAGAGTTAAAGAGTTAGAGGAGGGTTAGAGTTATAGGGGGTTAGAGAGTTAGGAGGGTTAGAGAGTTAGGAGGGTTAGAGAGTTAGGAGGGTTAGAGAGTTAGGAGGGTTAGAGAGTTAGGAGGGTTAGAGAGGGGGGGTTGGAGAGTTAGAGGAGGGTTAAAGAGTTAGAGGAGGGTTAAAGAGTTGGAGAGTTAGAGGAGGGTTAGAGAGTTAGAGGGGGTTAGAGAGTTAGAGGGGGTTAAAGAGTTAGAGGGGGTTAGAGAGTTAGGTTAGAGAGTTAGAGGGGGTTAGAAGTTAGTTAGAGGGGGGTTAAAGAGTTAGAGGGGGTTAGAGAGTTAGAGGGGGTTGGAGAGTTAGAGGAGGGTTAAAGAGTTGGAGAGTTAGAGGAGGGTTAAAGAGTTGGAGAGTTAGAGGAGGGTTAAAGAGTTAGAGGAGGGTTAGAGAGTTAGAGGAGGGTTATAGAGAGTTAGGAGGGTTAGAGAGTTAGAGGGGGGTTAGGGATAGAGGGTTAGAGGAGGGTTAGGGATAGAGGGTTAGGTCTGGAGGGTTAGGGATAGAGGGTTAGAATGTTAGAGGAGGGTTAGGGATAGAGGTTAGAAGGTTAGAGGAGGGTTAGGGATAGAGGGGGTTAGAAGGTTAGAGGAGGGTTAGAAGGTTAGAGGAGGGTTAGGGATAGAGGGTTAGAAGGTTAGGGTTAGGGCTAGTAAACAAGATAACAAAAGTCCAAAGTAAACAGATAAATAAATCAGTGCAGATCAGGGGGAAAAAGAGAGCAGGTCAACACAGGAAGAGAAGAGAGGAGCTCAACAGGCAAACATTTCACTGTCGTCAATATAATTGTGCAAATATATCCTATGAGAATGTATTGTTCAAGTTTTTTTTTACAAGCAAAGTTCTATTACATCATGCTGCAGTCCCATCCTCTTCTACAGCATAGTTAAAACATGGTATCATGCTGCAGTCCCATCCTCTTCTACAGCATAGTTAAAACATGGTATCATGCTGCAGTCCCATCCTCTTCTACAGCATAGTTAAAACATGGTATCGTGCTGCAGTCCCATCCTCTTCTACAGCATAGTTAAAACATGGTATCATGCTGCAGTCCCATCCTCTTCTACAGCATAGTTAAAACATGGTATCATGCTGCAGTCCCATCCTCTTCTACAGCATAGTTAAAACATGGTATCGTGCTGCAGTCCCATCCTCTTCTACAGCATAGTTAAAACATGGTATCATGCTGCAGTCCCATCCTCTTCTACAGCATAGTTAAAACATGGTATCGTGCTGCAGTCCCATCCTCTTCTACAGCATAGTTAAAACATGGTATCGTGCTGCAGTCCCATCCTCTTCTACAGCATAGTTAAAACATGGTATCGTGCTGCAGTCCCATCCTCTTCTACAGCATAGTTAAAACATGGTATCATGCTGCAGTCCCATCCTCTTCTACAGCATAGTTAAAACATGGTATCATGCTGCAGTCCCATCCTCTTCTACAGCATAGTTAAAACATGGTATTCTGTGCAATAAGATGTGTCAGATAATGCATCCCAAATGGCACCCTATTCCCTACACACACACGACTTTGACCAGAGGCCTATGGGCTACAGAGGTAATATGGTGTCATTTGGGACACAGCAGATGGGTCAGTTTCCTCTGCTAACATCACAAGGACCAGTGCAGTGGACTAAATGTTGATTCAGTGCGATGACGGTGGGTACGAAGTGGCTCTCTGAGACAAAGTCCCCAGCTATGATGTTGAGGGAGTGGGACTCGGACCCGGGGCTCTGGCCCCTGACCCAGGAGAGCAGGGCAGGGTAGGTAGACATCACCAGGTCCTTCAGAGACTCAGTGGGGTGAGAACAGATGTACTTCAGATCCTCTGTCAGGTTGATGCCCGTCACAAAGAACCCTCCTGACAACAAACACCAAATCAATGTTCTGTTTGATTCTGTTACAATAACACTCATTACAACACATCCCACACACGTCTACAAGGTCAGTGTTTGGTGATGAAATAAACTAATATCCATATATTTAGATTGCTTTCTTTCATTGATCCCTAATATTCTGACCCTGCTCTCTCAATATATATAAATATAGGACAAAACACACATCACGACAAGAGAGACAACACTACATAAAGAGAGACCTAAGACAACAACATAGCAAGGCAGCAACACATGACAACACAACATGGTAGCAACACAACATGACAACAACATGGTAGCAACACAAATTGGCAGCAGCACAACATGGTACAAACATTATTGGGCACAACAGCACAAACAGCACAAAGGGCAAGAAGGTAGAGACAACAATACATCACGCAATGCAGCCACAACTGTCAGTAAGAGTGTCCATGACTGAGTCTTTGAATGAAGAGACTGAGATAAATCTGTCCAGTTTGAGTGTTAGTTCCAGTCGCTAGCTGCAGTGAACTGAAAAGACGAGCGAGCCAGGGATGTATTTGCTTTGGGGACATTTAACAGAATGTGACTGGCAGAACGGATGTTGTATGTGGAGAATGAGGGCTATCTCAGATAGGGGGAGCCGTATAGATGTGTTCAAGTGAGTCTATCGACAAAATTCTAACCAAAAGGTACAGACTTCCATAGTGACGCAGTGGTCTAAGGCACTAGCCGGGGGAGCTTTCCTTGGCTCATTGCACTCTAGCGACTCCTTGTGGTGGGCAGGGCGCCTGCAGGCTGACTTCGTTCGTCAGTTGAACGGTGTTTCCTCTGACACATTGGTGCAGCTGGCTTCTGGGTTAAGCGAGCGGGTCTGGCGGGTCATGTTATGGAAGACGCACGGCTCGACCTTCGCCTCTCCTGAGAACGTTGGGGAGTTGCAGCGATGAGACAAGATCATAAATCACGAAGTTGGGGAGAAAAAGGGTATAAAAAAATATGGCTTAACATAGATTACGATCTACTGAAAACCCTATTGAAAATCTGTTGGCCAGCAAGTGGGAGGGGTTTCAGTGGTTGAATTACATTTATTCAGAGCACGTAAGGTAAGGTAAGTCTGAATACCAAATACTCAGAAGTGCGTAGGAAAGGAAAGGCGTGCGTAGGAAAGGAAAGGCGTGCGTAGGAAAGGAAAGGCGTGCGTAGGAAAGGAAAGGCGTGCGTAGGAAAGGCGTGCGTAGGAAAGGAAAGGCGTGCGTAGGAAAGGAAAGGCGTGCGTAGGAAAGATGTGCGTAGGAAAGGAAAGGCGTGCGTAGGAAAGGAAAGGCGTGCGTAGGAAAGGAAAGGCGTGCGTAGGAAAGATGTGCGTAGGAAAGGAAAGGCGTGCGTAGGAAAGGAAAGGCGTGCGTAGGAAAGATGTGCGTAGGAAAGGAAAGGCGTGCGTAGGAAAGGAAAGGCGTGCGTAGGAAAGAAGGAAAGGAAAGGCGTGCGTAGGAAAGGAAAGGCGTAGGAAAGGAAAGGGTATAAAAAAATATGGCGTGCATAGATTACGATCTACTGAAAACCCTATTGAAAATCTGTTGGCCAGCAAGTGGGAAGTGGTTGAATTACATTTATTCAGGCGTGCGTAGGAAAGGAAAGGCGTGCGTAGGAAAGGAAAGGCGTGCGTAGGAAAGGAAAGGCGTGCGTAGGAAAGGAAAGGCGTGCTTAGGAAAGGAAAGGCGTGCGTAGGAAAGGAAAGGCGTGCGTAGGAAAGGAAAGGCGTGCGTAGGAAAAGGAAAGGCGTGCGTAGGAAAGGAAAGGCGTGCGTAGGAAAGGAAAGGCGTGCGTAGGAAAGGAAAGGCGTGCGTAGGAAAGGAAAGGCGTGCGTAGGAAAGAAAGGCGTGCGTAGGAAAGGAAAGGCGTGCGTAGGAAAGGAAAGGCGTGCGTAGGAAAAGGAGGAAAGGAGTGCGTAGGAAAGGAAAGGCGTGCGTAGGAAAGGAAAGGCGTGCGTAGGAAAGGAAAGGAAAGGAGTGCGTAGGAAAGGAAAGGAGTGCGTAGGAAAGGAAAGGCGTGCGTAGGAAAGGAAAAGGAAGGAAAGGAAAGGAGTGCGTAGGAAAGGAAAGGCGTGCGTAGGAAAGGAAGGAAAAGGAGTGCGTAGGAAAGGAAAGGCGTGCGTAGGGAGGAAAGGTGTGCGTAGGAAAGGAAAAGGCGTGCGTAGGAAAGCGTAGGAAAGGAAAGTGCGTAGGAAAGGAAAGGTGTGCGTAGGAAAGGAAAGGCGTGCGTAGGGAAAGGAAAGGCGTGCGTGGGAAAGGAAAGGCGAGCGTGGAAAGAAAGGCGAGCGAGGAAAGGAAAGGCGTGCGTAGGAAAGGAAAGGCGTGCGTAGGAAAGGTGAGGTGGAAAGGAAAGGCGTGCGTGGGAAAGGAAAGGCGTGCGTAGGAAAGGAAAGGTGTGCGTAGGAAAGTAGGAAAGGTGTGCGTAGGAAAGGAAAGGCGTGCGTGGGAAAGGAAAGGCGTAGGAAAGGAAAGGCGTGCTTAGGAAAGGAAAGGTGCGTGCGTGCGGAAAGATGTGCGTAGGAAAGGAAAGGCGTGCGAAGGAAAGGTGTGCGTAGGAAAGGAAAGGCGTGCGTGGGAAAGGAAAGGCGTGCGTAGGAAAAAAGGCGTGCGTAGGAAAGGCGTGCGTAGGAAAGGCGTGCGTGGGAAAGACGTATATTATTAAAGTCTGCATCGGCCCCTATAAGTGCACAGCAGCACTTCTATTTCTAAATGATTGGCAGTGTTAGATAATCCTTACTCTGCACATTATTTCATAGCAATATGTGGTCATCTGTAGGTTACCTGGGCGGCCATGTTGTTTCCTGTGTTCGAACTCCTCGATCAGAGCCTCGGCTTTACACTTGTTGGCCCACCAGTAGGGGATGTGAGGCCAAAGGTCACTATAGAGGCTGACCATGCTGTGCTCATAGGAGACAATCACCTGGTAACCCAACGACCACAGGTTCCTCAGCGTCACCACTTCCTGGAACACAGAGGATCATGGGAATGTTGGGATCAGGGAAAGGAATCATGGGAAAGTATGGCTCATGCCATGCTAGGAAACATTGTGGTAACACTATATATTAACATTTTTGTAAAATTTTTGTAATTATTTTTATAATACACAACATACGCACACAAACATCCATGACATCCCATCTGACCACACCCCCATCTCCAGCGCTCTCAGCCACATGGGGTCAAACTGCACCATGTTGTTTCTCTCCGTCGCCCCACACACTTTCAACATTTAGATAATGAAGAATTTGACCTTTCCATTGTGTTAACGACGGAGGATTGGTTGATTTCCAGTTTTTAAGTATACATTTCCGGGAAGTCATGGATTATTGAGTCAATGTTAGTTTTACACTTAAAAACACGACTCTGCCGGTGTGCTGTAGAATGTGAATTTCGTCTCTTGTATAATAAATGATATACATTAGTTTATACTGAATTAAGTTACATTTGTCTTATTAAGTTACATTTGTCTTATTATTATGTCATTTCTTCAGTTATGTTCCAACATCCCTCCATCTTGTGCTTTTTAAGTCTTGGTTGCAATAGTTTATATTTTTTTCTAAGTTGTACAGGTTTTCTGCAAGATTTTATATACAGTTGAAGTCGGAAGTTTACATACACTTAGGTTGTAGTCATTAAAACTCATTATTCACCCACTCCACAAATTTCTTCTTAACAAACTATAGTTTTGGAAAGTCAGTTATGCACAAAGTAGACGTCCTGAGACAAGTCATTTTTCCAACACAGACAGATCATTTCACTCATAACTCACTGTGTCACAATTCCAATGGTTCAGAAGTTTACATAAACTAAGTTAACTGTGCCTTTAAACAGTTTGGAAAATTCCAGAAAATTATGTCATGGCTTTAGAAGCTTCTGATAGGCTAATTGACATAATTTAAGTCAATTGCAGGTGCACCTGTGGATGTATTTCAAGGCCTACCTTCCAACTCAATGCCTCTTTACTTGACATAATGGGAAAATCAAAAGAAATCAGCCAAGACCTCAGAAAAAAAATTGTAGACCTCCACAAGTCTGGTTCATCCTTGGGAGCAATTTACAAACGCCTGAAGGTACCACGTTCATCTGTACAAACAACAATATGCAAGTATAAACACCATGGGACCACGCAGCCGTCATACTGCTCAGGAAGGAGACGCGTTCTGTCTCCTAGAGATGAACGTACTTTGGTGAGAAAAATGCAAATCAATCCCAGAACAACTGCAAAGGATCTTATGAAGATGCTGGAGGAAACAGGTACAAAAGTATCTATATCCACAGTAAAACAAGTCCTATATCGACATAACCTGAAAGGCCGCTCAACAAGGAAGAAGCCACTGCTCCAAAACCACCATAAAAAAAGCCAGACTACGGTTTGCAACTGCATATGGGGACAAAGATCATTCTTTTTGGAGAAATGTCCTCTGGTCTGATGAAACAAAATATAACTGTTTGGCCATAATGACCATTGTTATGTTTGGACAAAAAAGAGGGAGTCTTGCAAGCCAAAGAACACCATCCCAACGGTGAAGCACAGGGGTGGCAACATTATGTTGAGGGGGTGCTTTGCTGCAGGAGGGACTGGTGCACTTCACAAAATAGATGGCATCACGAGGTAGGAAAATTAGGTGAATATATTGAAGCAACATCTCAAGACATCAGTCAGGAAGTTAAAGCTTGGTCACAAATGGGTCTTCCACATGGACAGTGACCACAAGCATACTTCCAAAATTGTGGCAAAATGGCTTAAGAACAACAAAGTCAAGGTATTGGAGTGGCCATAACAAAGCCCTGACCTCAATCCTATAGAACATTTGTGGTCAGAACTAAAAAGCGTGTGCAAATCAAATCAAATCAAATTTTATTTGTCACATACACATGGTTAGCAGATGTTAATGCGAGTGTAGCGAAATGCTTGTGCTTCTAGTTCCGACAATGCAGTAATAACCAACAAGTAATCTAACTAACAATTCCAAAACTCCTGTCTTATACACAGTGTAAGGGGATAAAGAATATGTACATAAGGATATATGAATGAGTGATGGTACAGAGCAGCATAGGCAAGATACAGTAGATGATATCGAGTACAGTATATACATATGAGATGAGTATGTAAACAAAGTGGCATAGTTAAAGTGGCTAGTGATACATGTATTACATAAGGATGCAGTCGATGATATAGAGTACAGTGTATACGTATGCATATGAGATGAATAATGTAGGGTAAGTAACATTACATAAGGTAGCATTGTTTAAAGTGGCTAGTGAAATATTTACATCATTTCCCATCAATTCCCATTATTAAAGTGGCTGGAGTTGAGTCAGTGTCATTGTCAGTGTGTTGGCAGCAGCCACTCAATGTTAGTGGTGGCTGTTTACAGTCTGATGGCCTTGAGATAGAAGCTGTTTTTCAGTCTCTCGGTCCCAGCTTTGATGCACCTGTACTGACCTCGCCTTCTGGATGATAGCGGGGTGAACAGGCAGTGGCTCGGGTGGTTGATGTCCTTGATGATCTTTATGGCCTTCCGGCGCCGACAGAGATGGCCGCCTCGCTTCGCGTTCCTAGGAAACTATGCAGTTTTTTGTTTTTTTACGTGTTATTTCTTACACTAGTACCCCAGGTCATCTTAGGTTTCATTACATACAGCCGAGAAGAACTACTGAATATAAGATCAGCGTCAACTCACCATCAGTACGACCAAGAATATGTTTTTCGCGATGCGGATCCTGTGTTCTGCCTTACAACCAGTGCCACGGAATGGTTCCCATGCAGCGACCCAAAAAACGACTCAGAAAAAGAGGGAAACGAAGCGGTCTTCTGGTCAGACTCCGGAGACGGGCACATCGTGCACCACTCCCTAGCATTCTTCTTGCCAATGTCCAGTCTCTTGACAACAAGGTTGATGAAATCCGAGCAAGGGTAGCATTCCAGAGGGACATCAGAGACTGTAACGTTCTCTGCTTCACGGAAACATGGCTAACTGGAGAGACACAATCCGAAGCGGTGCAGCCAGCGGGTTTCTCCACGCATCGCGCCGACAGAAACGAACATCTTTCTGGTAAGAAGAGGGGCGGGGCGTATGCCTTATGGCCAACGTGACATGGTGTGATGAAAGAAACATACAGGAACTCAAATCCTTCTGTTCACCTGATTTAGAATTCCTCACAATCAAATGTAGACCGCATTATCTACCAAGAGAATTCTCTTCGATTATAATCACAGCCGTATATATCCCCCAAGCAGACACATCGATGGCTCTGAACGAACTTTATTTAACTCTCTGCAAACTGGAAACGATTTATCCGGAGGCTGCATTCATTGTAGCTGGGGATTTTAACAAGGCTAATCTGAAAACAAGACTCCCTAAATTTTATCAGCATATCGATTGCGCAACCAGGGGTGGAAAGACTGTCACCAAAAGCACTCACAAACTTCTACAGATGCACAACCGAGAGCATCCTGGCGGGCTGTATCACCGCCTGGTATGGCAACTGCACCGCCCTCAACCGTAAGGCTCTCCAGAGGGTAGTGAGGTCTGCACAACGCATCACCGGGGGCAAACTACCTGCCCTCCAGGACACCTACACCACCCGATGCTACAGGAAGGCCATAAAGATCATCAAGGACATCAACCACCCGAGCCACTGCCTGTTCACCCCGCTGTCATCCAGAAGGCGAGGTCAGTACAGGTGCATCAAAGCTGGGACCGAGAGACTGAAAAACA
Source organism: Oncorhynchus tshawytscha (assembly GCF_018296145.1). Lineage (NCBI taxonomy): Eukaryota > Metazoa > Chordata > Actinopteri > Salmoniformes > Salmonidae > Oncorhynchus > Oncorhynchus tshawytscha. The sequence continues at coordinate 988,406 of NC_056434.1, forward strand.
GCTTCTATCTCAAGGCCATCAGACTGTTAAACAGCCACCACTAACATTGAGTGGCTACTGCCAACACACTGTCAATGACACTGACTCTACTCCAGCCACTTTAATCATGGGAATTGATGGGAAATGATGTAAATATATCACTAGCCACTTTAAACAATGCTACCTTATATAATGTTACTTACCCTACATTATTCATCTCATATGCATACGTAGATACTGTACTCTATATCATCGACTGCATCCTTATGTAATACATGTATCACTAGCCACTTTAACTATGCCACTTGGTTTACATACTCATATGTATATACTGTACTCGATATCATCTACTGTATCTTGCCTATGCTGCTCTGTACCATCACTCATTCATATATCCTTATGTACATATGCTTTATCCCCTTACACTGTGTATAAGACAGTAGTTTTTTTTTGGAATTGTTAGTTAGATTACTTGCTCGTTATTACTGCATTGTCGGAACTAGAAGCACAAGCATTTCGCTACACTCGCATTAACATCTGCTAACCATGTGTATGTGACAAATAAAATTTGATTTGATTTGTAACATCGGGTGGTGTAGGTGTCCTGGAGGGCAGGTAGTTTGCCCCCGGTGATGCGTTGTGCAGACCTCACTACCCTCTGGAGAGCCTTACGGTTGAGGGCGGAGCAGTTGCCGTACCAGGCGGTGATACAGCCCGCCAGGATGCTCTCGATTGTGCATCTGTAGAAGTTTGTGAGTGCTTTTGGTGACAAGCCGAATTTCTTCAGCCTCCTGAGGTTGAAGAGGCGCTGCTGCGCCTTCTTCACGATGCTGTCTGTGTGAGTGGACCAATTCAGTTTGTCTGTGATGTGTATGCCGAGGAACTTAAAACTTGCTACCCTCTCCACTACTGTTCCATCGATGTGGATAGGGGTGTTCCCTCTGCTGTTTCCTGAAGTCCACAATCATCTCCTTAGTTTTGTTGACGTTGAGTGTGAGGTTATTTTCCTGACACCACACTCCGAGGGCCCTCACCTCCTCCCTGTAGGCCGTTTCGTCGTTGTTGGTAATCAAGCCTACCACTGTTGTGTCGTCCGCAAACTTGGAGGCCTACAAACCTGATTCAGTTACACCAGCTCTGTCAGGAGGAATGAACCAAAAATCACCCAACTTATTGTGGGAAGCTTGTGGAAGGCAACCCGAAACGTTTGACCCAAGTTAAACAACTTAAAGGCAATGCTACCAAATACTAATTGAGTGTATGTAAACTTCTGACCCACTGGGAATGTGATGAAAGAAATAAAAGCTGAAATGAATCACTCTACTATTATTTCACATTCTTAACATAAAGTGGCGATCCTGACTGACCTAAAACAGGGAGTTTTTGTTTGAAAACGGAGTTTAAATGTATTTGGCTAAAGTATATCTGAACTTCCGACTTTAACTGTATTGTACAATAAGTCCACTCTCTTTCTCTCTCCCCCTCTTTCTTTCCCCACCCCCTTTCCATTGTGTAACAAGCTGTCATATCGGGTTAGTCCACTAGGGACTTTTCATTACATTATGTTAGTAATCAATACAACCAATACCGTGTTTATGTAATTCTGTGTGATTATTTAGTTAGTTAGTAAATAAACAATTAAGCCAATTTCTGTATCGTTCATTCATCACCAAGGTTAGGGTTTGTGCTGATATCCAAGGATTATGCGATGTTCAGAATGAGACTGATAAGGTAATGATTAATATGTGACTGTTATTGATGTAAGAGATATCTGTATATCTTTAGAGTTTGAGTCGGGAGATAGTCACTCTTTAAACAACTTTTCCCGTGGTGCCCCAAGTTCCTAATGAGTTAATAGTTACGTGATTAATTTACTTGAGTAATAATTAAACAGAGTAAATAGCAGTTATCACATTAATGATAAAACGTCACAACACCTGGTACCCCTGCACATCAACTTGGTACTGGTACCCTGTGTATATAGCCAAGTTATTACCTGGTACCCTGTGTATATAGCCAAGTTATTACCTGGTACCCTGTGTATATAGCCAAGTTATTACCTGGTACCCTGTGGCCATTATTACCTGGTACCCTGTGTATATAGCCAAGTTATTACCTGGTACCCTGTGTATATAGCCAAGTTATTACCTGGTACCCTGTGTATATAGCCAAGTTATTACCTGGTACCCTGTGGATATAGCCAAGTTATTACCTGGTACCCTGTGGATATAGCCAAGTTATTACCTGGTACCCTGTGGATATAGCCATTGATATTTTTTTCCTAGTGTTCTTATTTTTTTCTTTGGTGTGTCTCTCTGCATTGTGGGGAAGGAGCTGGAAGTAAGCTTTTCACTATTCGTCTATAACTGTTTCTTATTTACTTTGACGCATGTGACAAATACCATTTGATTTTCTATTTGATTCCAATGTTACCTTTAAGATGTGCGCGGGCTTTTATTTTGTAAAGTGGTTTCTTGCATCAAACAACACAATACAAAAACATTTTCAGTCACCTCCTTGTTTGACAGGATAAACAGGTTGATCCTGCTGGGGTCTGATCAACTGCTTGGCGTAGCAGCTCGTTATGTTCTTGTTCTTGTCTATTAATGTTCTGTATAAGGTCATGTTTTGTGTGGACCCCAGGAAGAATAGCTGCTGCTTTTGTAACAGTTAATGGGGATCCAAATGAAATTCCAAGAGGCTGAATGACAGAACAGCTATTTCCATGTTAAAATATTATGGGATGCATTTTCTCCATTGTTTCTGATGGTAGGCCTACATTCTGATCAAATAGCCACAGTAGCCTACTTGGTCACTGTTAAAACTAACTTAAATAGGGTCCAGCCTCAGTGTTCATAGTAAACGCTCGCTGGAAGTTGCTCAGCAGACCTGAAATTTGCTCATTGCCAAAAAAGATTAGAGGGAACATTGGAGGTGTCCCTACAGTAGTTGGACAGTGCTTGGAGGTGTCCCTACAGTAGTTGGACAGTGCTTGGAGGTGTCCCTACAGTAGTTGGACAGTGCTTGGAGGTGTCCCTACAGTAGTTGGACAGTGCTTGGAGGTGTCCCTACAGGAGTTGGACAGTGCTTGGAGGTGTCCCTACAGGAGTTGGACAGTGCTTGGAGGTGTCCCTACAGTAGTTGGACAGTGCTTGGAGGTGTCCCTACAGTAGTTGGACAGTGCTTGGAGGTGTCCCTACAGTAGTTGGACAGTGCTTGTAGGTGTCCCTACAGTAGTTGGACAGTGCTTGGAGGTGTCCCTACAGTAGTTGGACAGTGCTTGGAGGTGTCCCTACAGTAGTTGGACAGTGCTTGGAGGTGTCCCTATAGCAGTTGGACAGTGCTTGGAGGTGTCCCTATAGCAGTCCCTAGGTGCAGTTGGACAGTGCTTGGAGGTGTCCCTACCGTAGTTGGACAGTGCTTGGAGGTGTCCCTACCATAGTTGGACAGTGCTTGGAGGTGTCCCTACCGTAGTTGGACAGTGCTTGGAGGTGTCCCTACTGTAGTTGGACAGTGCTTGGAGGTGTCCCTACAGCAGTTGGACAGTGCTTGGAGGTGTCCCTACCGTAGTTGGACAGTGCTTGGAGGTGTCCCTACAGCAGTTGGACAGTGCTTGGAGGTGTCCCTACCGTAGTTGGACAGAGCCTGGCGTTGAAGATGGTTCTGATGGTGGATATAAGTCCAGTGTGGAGGTCCTGGTTCAGACCCAGGAAGTGACTGAAGGACAGCAGAACCACCTCTCTAGAATGGACATCTAGCCAGGATCTGATCTCCTGAAGAACGGTCTGTGGAGAACAGACATCGGTCCAACTGGTGTAACACAATCTCAGTAACATCTGAAATCAATTATATATCCCAAATCCTATTTGTATATGTCAGATAAGAACAGGAGTCTAGTAAATGGTACAACCCCTCTCTGTAGCCCCTTGTCAGAATGTCTACTAAACCTCCCTGCTATGTTAGAAGTACAGATTATACCTTTAACATTGAATGTAGTCTACACTCTGTGGTAGAATGGAAGTATCATACCTCTACATTGAGCGTAATGTACACTCCATAGTATCACACCTCTACATTGAGCATAGCGTACACTCCGTAGTATAACACCTCTACATTTAGCGTAGTGTACACTCCATAGTTTCACACCTCTACATTTAGCGTAGTGTACACTCCATAGTATCACACCTCTACATTTAGCATAGTGTACACTCCATAGTATCACTCCTCTACATTTAGCATAGTGTACACTCCATAGTATCACACCTCTACATTTAGCATAGTGTACACTCCATAGTATCACTCCTCTACATTTAGCTTAGTGTACACTCCATAGTATCACACCTCTACATTTAGCATAGTGTACACTCCATAGTTTCACACCTCTACATTTAGCATAGTGTACACTCCATAGTATCACACCTCTACATTTAGCATAGTGTACACTCCATAGTATCACACCTCTACATTTAGCATAGTATCACACCTCTACATTTAGTACACTCCATAGTATCACACCTCTACATTTAGTGTACACTCCATAGTATCACACCTACATTTAGCATAGTGTACACTCCATAGTATCACACCTCTACATTTAGCATAGTACACTCCATAGTACACTCCATTTAGCAGTATCACACTCTACATTTAGCATAGTGTACACTCCATAGTATCACACCTCTACATTTAGCATAGTGTACACTCCATAGTATCACACCTCTACATTTAGCATAGTGTACACTCCATAGTATCACACCTCTACATTTAGCATAGTGTACACTCCATAGTATCACACCTCTACATTTAGCATAGTGTACACTCCATAGTATCACACCTCATTTAGCATTTAGCTCCATGTATCACTCCATTTAGTATCACACACACCTCTACATTTAGCATAGTGTACACTCCATAGTATCACACCTCTACATTTAGCATAGTGTACACTCCATAGTATCACACCTCTACATTTAGCATAGTGTACACTCCATAGTATCACACCTCTACATTTAGCATAGTGTACACTCCATAGTATCACACCTCTACATTTAGCATAGTGTACACTCCATAGTATCACACCTCTACATTTAGCATAGTGTACACTCCATAGTATCACACCTCTACATTTAGCATAGTGTACACTCCATAGTATCACACCTCTACATTTAGCATAGTGTACACTCCATAGTATCACCTCTACATTTAGCATAGTGTACACCCATCACACCTCTACATTTAGCATAGTGTACATCCATAGTGTACACCCACATTTAGTAGTCACACACCTCTACATTTAGCATAGTGTACACTCCATAGTATCACACCTCTACATTTAGCATAGTGTACACTCCATAGTATCACACCTCTACATTTAGCATAGTGTACACTCCATAGTATCACACCTCTACATTTAGCATAGTGTACACTCCATAGTATCACACCTCTACATTTAGCATAGTGTACACTCCATAGTATCACACCTACTTTAGCATTCCATAGCATAGTGTACACTCCATAGTATCACACCTCTACATTTAGCATAGTGTACACTCCATAGTATCACACCTCTACATTTAGCATAGTGTACACTCCATAGTATCACACCTCTACATTTGCTACATAGTATCATACCGCTACAGTGAGTGTAGTGTACACTCCATAGTATCATACCTCTACATACCTCTACAGTGAGTGTAGTGTACACTCCATAGTATCACACCTCTACATTTAGCATAGTGTACACTCCATAGTATCACACCTCTACATTTAGCATAGTGTACACTCCATAGTATCACACCTCTACATTTAGCATAGTGTACACTCCATAGTATCACACCTCTACATTTGGCGTAGCGTACACTCCATAGTATCATACCGCTACAGTGAGTGTAGTGTACACTCCATAGTATCATACCTCTACAGTGAGTGTAGTGTACACTCCATAGTATCATACCTCTACATTTGAGCGTAGCGTACACTCCATAGTATCATACCGCTACAGTGAGTGTAGTGTATACTCCATAGTATCATACCGCTACAGTGAGTGTATACTCCATAGTATCATACCTCTACAGTGAGTGTAGTGTATACTCCATAGTATCATACCTCTACAGTGAGTGTAGTGTACACCATAGTATCACACCTCTACATTTAGTAGTGTACACTCCATAGTATCATACCTCTACAGTGAGTGTAGTGTACACTCCATAGTATCATACCTCTACAGTGAGTGTAGTGTACACTCCATGGTAGAAGTACAGGTCAGTAGAGGTGTCGTTGGGTCGATGTGCGATCCTCAGGTCAAGATATCTGACCCCACAGTCTAGCTGCTCCTTCACTGTCGCCTCCTATAGGATATTATCAGATTAACTTTCAGATCATCTACATTATCAGATCATCTACATTATCAGAGCAACAACATTATCAGATCATCTACATTATCAGATCGACATTATTATCAGATCATCAACATTATCAGAGCAACAACATTATCAGATCATCTACATTATCAGAGCAACAACATTATCAGAGCATCTACATTATTATCAGATCAACATTATTATCAGATCATCAACATTATCAGATCATCAACATTATCAGATCATCAACATTAGAGCAACAACATTATCAGATCATCTACATTATCTGATCGCCATTATTATCAGATCTTCAACATTATCAGAGCAACAACATTATCAGATCATCAACATTATCAGAACAACATTCAGATCGACAACATTATCCAGATCATAAACATTATCGATTGACATTATTATCTGATCAACAACATTATCAGATCAACTTAATCAGATCAACATTATTATCAGATCGACAACATGATCAGATCAACAACTTTATTAACATCAACCACCACCGAGGGCCAGATGTCCTGCCACCACCGAGGGCCAGATGTCCTGCCACCACCGAGGGCCAGATGTCCTGCCACCACCAGGGCCAGATGTCCTGCCACCACCGAGGGCCAGATGTCCTGCCACCACCGAGGGCCAGATGTCCTGCCACCACCGAGGGCCAGATGTCCTGCCACCACCGAGGGCCAGATGTCCTGCCACCACCGAGGGCCAGATGTCCTGCCACCACCGAGGGCCAGATGTCCTGCCACCACCGAGGGCCAGATGTCCTGCCACCACCGAGGGCCAGATGTCCTGCCACCACCGAGGGCCAGATGTCCTGCCAGCACCGAGGGCCATATGTCCTGCCACCACCGAGGGCCATATGTCCTGCCAGCACCGAGGGCCAGATGTCCTGCCAGCACCGAGGGCCAGATGTCCTGCCAGCACCGAGGGCCATATGTCCTGCCAGCAGGTGTAAAGTCTGCACCAGAAGTGTTATGCCATCTAGGTAAGGTTGGTCATCTAGGTCAGGGTGGTCAAACTCAATTCCTGGAGGGCTGTGTATCTGCTGGTTTTTATTATTTCGTTTCAATGTGTGTCCAATTAAGACCTAGCCAACCAGATGAGTGTAACTAATCAATTATCTTAATTGATCAATAAAGTCAGGAGGACTAAAAACCTGCACACATTGTGCTCAGAAATGTAGTTTGACACCCCTGATCAGTTGTTAAAAATCCTACCTGTGTAACTGCCCATTTATAAACAAACGGTCAATTCCTGGAGGGGCTTCATGTATTTGTCTGGCTTCTGCAGCAAATCAGGTTGGGTCAATGGTGTCGACAGGGGAGCGGTCCTCCTATCCAGACAGATGTTAGGGGCATTATGGCCTAAACAGGGAATCAAGGTACAGACAGATAGGGCCTGATATTACAAGTGTATGGTCAATGTCATGTGTCAGCCTAGTACCCATATGATGCTCCAAGGATGCAGTTCCTAAGGATCCAGTTTACAACATACAGTAGACGGCAGTTGTTAAAAAATCCTTACCCTACAAGGGAAATGTGTAAAGTGTCCCTACACTGCCCATTTATAAACATGTATTTGTCTAGCTTCTGCAGCAAATCAGGTTGGGTTGATGACATAATGCCATCTGATTAAAGTGTTGATGACATAATGCCATCTGATTAAAGTGTTGATGTTGTGACATAATGCCATCTGATTAAAGTGTTGGTGACATAATGCCATCTGATTAAAGTGTTGGTGACATAATGCCATCTGATTAAAGTGTTGATGGTGGTGACATAATGCCATCTGATTAAAGTGTTGATGGTGATGACATAATGCCATCTGATTAAAGTGTTGATGTTGATGACATAATGCCATCTGATTAAAGTGTTGATGTTGTGACATAATGCCATCTGATTAAAGTGTTGGTGTTGATGACATAATGCCATCTGATTAAAGTGTTGATGACATAATGCCATCTGATTAAAGTGTTGGTGTTGATGACATAATGCCATCTGATTAAAGTGTTGATGTTGTGACATAATGCCATCTGATTAAAGTGTTGATGTTGTGACATAATGCCATCTGATTAAAGTGTTGATGTTGTGACATAATGCCATCTGATTAAAGTGTTGGTGACATAATGCCATCTGATTAAAGTGTTGGTGACATTATGCCATCTGATTAAAGTGTTGGTGACATAATGCCATCTGATTAAAGTGTTGATGTTGTGACATAATGCCATCTGATTAAAGTGTTGATGTTGTGACATAATGCCATCTGATTAAAGTGGTGGTGTTGTGAATGCAGCATAACAGCAGTACTGTAATGTGTTTAAAAGCTATGGTGAAGTAATTAATAGTAGATACAGTAGACCAGTTCCTCAGGGGAACATCCCATAGAGCACAGGGCTGGTGATCCATCCAGATGTCTTACCTGGTACAGCTAGGTTCCTCAGGGGAACATCCCATAGAGCACAGGGCTGGTGATCCATCCAGATGTCTTACCTGGTACAGCTAGGTTCCTCAGGGTAACGTCCCAAAGAGCACAGGGCAGGTGATCCATCCAGCTGTCTTACCTGGTACAGCTAGGTTCCTCAGGGAACGTCCGTCCCATAGAACACAGGGCTGGTGATCCATCCAGGTGTCTTATCTGGTACAGCTAGGTTCCTCAGGGGAACGTCCGTCCCATAGAACACAGGGCTGGTGATCCATCCAGGTGTCTTACCTGGTACAGCTAGGTTCCTCAGGGGAACGTCCGTCCCATAGAACACAGGGCAGGTGATCCATCCAGATGTCTTACCTGGTACAGCTAGGTTCCTCAGGGGAACGTCCGTCCCATAGAACACAGGGCTGGTGATCCATCCAGGTGTCTTACCTGGTACAGCTAGGTTCCTCAGGGGAACGTCCGTCCCATAGAACACAGGGCAGGTGATCCATCCAGCTGTCTTACCTGGTACAGCTAGGTTCCTCAGGGGAACATCCCATAGAGCACAGGGCTGGTGATCCATCCAGATGTCTTACCTGGTACAGCTAGGTTCCTCAGGGGAACGTCCCAAAGAGCACAGGGCAGGTGATCCATCCAGCTGTCTTACCTGGTACAGCTAGGTTCCTCAGGGGAACGTCCCAAAGAGCACAGGGCAGGTGATCCATCCAGCTGTCTCACCTTGTACAGCTAGGTTCCTCAGGGAACGTCCGTCCCATAGAACACAGGGCTGGTGATCCATCCAGGTGTCTTACCTGGTACAGCTAGGTTCCTCAGGGGAACGTCCCAAAGAGCACAGGGCAGGTGATCCATCCAGCTGTCTTACCTGGTACAGCTAGGTTCCTCAGGGATGTCTTACCTGGTACAGCTAGGTTCGTCCGTCCCATAGAACACAGGGCAGGTGATCCATCCAGATGTCTTACCTGGTACAGCTAGGTTCCTCAGGGGAACATCCCATAGAGCACAGGGCTGGTGATCCATCCAGATGTCTTACCTGGTACAGCTAGGTTCCTCAGGGGAACATCCCATAGAGCACAGGGCTGGTGATCCATCCAGATGTCTTACCTGGTACAGCTAGGTTCCTCAGGGTAACGTCCCAAAGAGCACAGGGCAGGTGATCCATCCAGCTGTCTTACCTGGTACAGCTAGGTTCCTCAGGGGAACGTCCGTCCCATAGAACACAGGGCTGGTGATCCATCCAGGTGTCTTATCTGGTACAGCTAGGTTCCTCAGGGGAACGTCCGTCCCATAGAACACAGGGCTGGTGATCCATCCAGATGTCTTACCTGGTACAGCTAGGTTCCTCAGGGGAACGTCCCCCAAGAACACAGGGCTGGTGATCCATCCAGCTGTCTTACCTGGTACAGCTAGGTTCCTCAGGGGAACGTCCGTCCCATAGAACACAGGGCTGGTGATCCATCCAGGTGTCTTACCTGGTACAGCTGGTTCCTCAGGGGACTAGGTTGGTGATCCATCCAGGTCTTACCTGGTACAGCTAGGTTCCTCAGGGGAACGCCCCATAGAACACAGGGCTGGTGATCCATCCAGGTGTCTTACCTGGTACAGCTAGGTTCCTCAGGGGAACGTCCCCCATAGAGCACAGGGCAGGTGATCCATCCAGATGTCTTACCTGGTACAGCTAGGTTCCTCAGGCACAGGGCTGGTGAATCGTCCGTCCACAGGGCAGGTAGAAGCTGTCTTACCTGGTACAGCTAGGTTCCTCACCCAAAGGCACAGGGCAGGTGATCCATCCAGCTGTCTTACCTGGTACAGCTAGGTTCCTCAGGGGAACGTCCCAAAGAACACAGGGCTGGTGATCCATCCAGCTGTCTTACCTGGTACAGCTAGGTTCCTCAGGGGAACGTCCCCCATAGAACACAGGGCAGGTGATCCAGCTGTCTTACCTGGTAGCTAGGTTCCTCAGTCTTACCTGATCCATCCAGTGTCTTACCTGGTACAGCTAGGTTCCTCAGGGGAACGTCCGTCCCATAGAACACAGGGCAGGTGATCCATCCAGCTGTCTTACCTGGTACAGCTAGGTTCCTCAGGGGAACATCCCATAGAGCACAGGGCTGGTGATCCATCCAGGTGTCTTACCTGGTATAGCTAGGTTCCTCAGGGGAACGTCCCATAGAGCACAGGGCAGGTGATCCATCCAGCTGTCCATGGGAAGTTCCTTCAGAGACACCTGCACTTCAGACACCACCTCTGAGGACATTTGTGGGTGCTAAAGATGTACAGTTATATTTCATCAAACACTGTACTGAAATTAATGACTGACTGTCCTCTAATGACTGACTGTCCTCTAATGACTGACTGCCCTCTAATGACTGACTGCCCTCTAATGACTGACTGCCCTCTAATGACTGACTGCCCTCTAATGACTGACTGCCCTCTAATGACTGACTGCCCTCTAATGACTGACTGCCCTCTAATGACTGACTGCCCTCTATGTATTTTAAATAGTTCTAAGGTCAGCCGTCCATCTGCCATTTAAACTAGGTCAGCCGTCCATCTGCCATTTAAACTAGGTCAGCCGTCCATCTACCATTTAAACTAGGTCAGTCGTCCATCTACCATTTAAACTAGGTCAGCCGTCCATCTGCCATTTAAACTAGGTCAGCCGTCCATCTACCATTTAAACTAGGTCAGTCGTCCATCTACCATTTAAACTAGGTCAGCCGTCCATCTTGCCATTTAAACTAGGTCAGCCGTCCATCTGCCATTTAAACTAGGTCAGTCGTCCATCTGCCATTTAAACTAGGTCAGCCGTCCATCTACCATTTAAACTAGGTCAGTCGTCCATCTACCATTTAAACTAGGTCAATGCAAAAGGCTGATTGAGGACCCTTATACTGAAGAATGTGTTGGTTTTCTATGATTGTATATGGATGTGAAAATGGATGTGTATATCGGCCTATATTGATGTGTATGGTGTACATTGATGTGCATAGAGATGTGTATAGTCTATATTGATGTGTATAGTCTATATTGATGTGTATAGTCTATATTGATGTGTATGGTGTACATTGATGTGTATGGTGTACATTGATGTGTATAGTCTATATTGATGTGTATGGTGTACATTGATGTGTATAGTCTATATTGATGTGTATGGTGTATATTGATGTGTATGGTGTACACTGATGTGTATGGTGTACATTGATGTGTATGGTGTACATTGATGTGTATGGTGTACATTGATGTGTATGGTGTACATTGATGTGTATGGTGTACATTGATGTGTATGGTGTATATTGATGTGTATAGTCTATATTGATGTGTATGGTGTACATTGATGTGTATAGAGTACATTGATGTGCATAGAGATGTGTATAGTCTATATTGATGTGTATGGTGTACATTGATGTGTATAGTCTATATTGATGTGTATAGTCTATATTGATGTGTATAGTCTATATTGATTGATGTGTATGGTGTACATTGATGTGTATAGTCTATATTGATGTGTATGGTGTATTGATTGATAGTGATGTGTATGGTGTATATTGATGTGTATGGTGTATATTGATGTGTATAGTGTATATTGATGTGTATGGTGTATATTGATGTGTATGGTGTATATTGATGTGTATGGTGTATATTGATGTGTATGGTGTATATTGATGTGTATGGTGTATATTGATGTGTATGGTGTATATTGATGTGTATGGTGTATATTGATGTGTATGGTGTACATTGATGTGTATAGTGTATATTGATGTGTATAGAGTACATTGATGTGTATAGAGTACATTGATGTGTATAGTGTACATTGATGTGTATAGTGTACATTGATGTGTATAGAGTACATTGATGTGTATAGAGTACATTGATGTGTATAGAGTACATTGATGTGTATAGTGTACATTGATGTGTATAGTGTACATTGATGTGTATAGAGTACATTGATGTGTATAGTGTACATTGATGTGTATAGAGTACATTGATGTGTATTTGTATTTATTATGGATCCCCATTAGTTCCTGTCAAAGCAGCAGCTACTCTTCCTGGAGTCCAGCAAAATTAAGGCAGTTTATACAATTGTAAAATATTACAAAACATTCACAACACACTGTCACGGCCAATGTGTCTGTGCCAATGTTTGTGTTGCTTCACAGTTCCCACAATTTTTTAAAATCTGTTTTTAAAATCTGATTCTACTGCTGCGTCAGTTACTTGATGTGGAATAGAGTTCCATGTAGTCATGGCTCTATGTAGTACTGTGCGCCTCCCATAGTCTGTTCTGGACTCTGGGACTGTGAAGAGACCTCTGGTGGCATGTCTTGTGGGGTATGCATGGGTGTCCAAGCTGTGTGCCGGTAGTTTAGACAGACAGCTCAGCTCAGTGCATTCAACATGTCAACCCCTTGCATAAATAAAAGTAGTGATGACGTCAATCTCTCCTCCACTTTCAGCCAGGAGAGATTGACATGCATATTATTAATATTAGCTCTGTGTTCATCCAAGGGCCAGCCGTGCGGCCCTGTTCTGAGCCAATTACAATTTTCCTAAGTTTTTTGTGGCACCTGACCACATGACTGAACAGTAGTCAAGGTGTGACAAAACTAGGGCCTGTAGGACCTGCCTTGTTGATAGTGTTAAGAAGGCAGAGCATCGCTTTATTATAGACAGATTTCTCCCTCATCTTAGCTACTACTGCATCAATATGTTTTGACCATGACAGTTTACAATCTAGTGTTACTCCAAGCAGTTTAGTCATCTCAACTTGCTCAATTTCCACATTGTTTATTACAAGATTTAGTTGAGGTTTAGGATTTAGTGAGTGATTTGTTCCAAATACAATGCTTTTAGTTTTAGAAATATTTAGTGCTAACGGATACCTTGCCACCCACTCTGAAACTAACTGCAGCTCTTTGTTGAGTGTTGCAGTCCTTTCAGTCACTGTAGAAGCTGACATGTATAGTGTTGAGTCATCAGCAAAAATAGAAACTCTGGCTTTACTCAGTCAGTAGCATGTCATTCGTAAAATTTTAAAAAGCAAGGGGCCTAAACAGCTACCCTGGGGAATTCCTGATTCTAACTGGATTATATACGAGAGGCTTGCATTAAAGAACACCCTCTGTGTTCTGTTAGACAAGTAACTCTTTATCCACATTATAACAGGGGTGTAAAGCCATAACACATACGTTTTCCAGCAGCAGACTATGATCAATAACATCAAAAACTGCACTGAAGTCTAACAAGACAGCCCCCACAATCATTTTATCATCAATTTCTCTCAGCCAATCATCAGTCATCTGTGTAAGTGCTGTGCTCGTTGAGTGTCCCTCTGATCCACCTCTACGCAGACGATACCATTCTGTATACATCTGGCCCTTCTTTGGACACTGTGTTAACTAACCTCCAGACAGGCTTCAATACCATACAACACTCCTTCCGTGGCCTCCAACTGCTCTTTATTGCAAGTAAAACTAAATGCATGCTCTTCAACCGATCGCTGCCAGCACCTGCCCGCCCGTCCAGCATCACTACTCTGGACGGTTCTGACTTGGAATATGTGGACAACTACAAATACCTAGGTGTCTAGTTAGACTGTAAACTCTCCTTCCAAACTCACATTAAGCATCTACAATCCAAAATTAAATCTAGAATCGGCTTCCTATTTCACAACAAAGCCTCCTTCACTCATGCTGCCAAACATACCCTTGTAAAACTGACCATCCGGTCCTCGACTTCAGCGAAGTCATTTACAAAATAGCCTCCAACACTCTACTCAGCAAACTGGATGTAGTCTATCACAGTGCCATCTGTTTTGTCACCAAAGCCCCATATACTACCCACCACTGCGACCTGTACGCTCTCGTTGGCTGGCCCTCGCTTCATTCATCCACAAGTCTCTGCTAGGTAAAGCCCCACCTTATCTCAGCTCACTGGTCACCATAGCAGCACCCACCTGTAGCACTCGCTCTAGCAGGTATATCTCACTGGTCACCCCCAAAGCCAATTCTTCCTTTGGCCGTCTCTCCTTCCAGTTCTCTGCTGCCACGAACTGCAAAATGACTGGAACGAACTGCAAAAATCTCTGAAGCTGGAGACTCTTACCTCCCTCACTGGCTTTAAACATCAGCTGTCAGAGCAGCTCACAGATCACTGCACCTGTACATAGCTCATCTGTAAATAGCCCATCCAATCTACCTCATCCCCATACTGTATTTATTTATTTATCTTGCTCCTTTGCACCCCAGTATCTCTACTTGCACATTCTACCATTCCAGTGTTAAATTGCTATATTGTAATTACTATTTATTTATTTATTGCCTTACCTTTATCCTACATCATTTGCACATGCTGTATATAGATTTTTCTGTATATACATGCTGTATATAGATTATTGATTGTATGTTTGTTTATTCCATGTGTAACTCTGTGTTTTATGTGTCTAACTGCTTTGCTTTATCTTGGTCAGGTCGCAGTTGCAAATGAGAACTTGTTCTCAACTGGCCTACCTGGTTAAATAAAAAAAATTAAAAAAATATAGAAGATAGCCCTATTTGGTAAAATACCAAATCCATATTATGGCAAGAACAGCTCGAATAAGCAAAGAGAAATGACAGACCATCATTACTCTAAGACATGAAGGCCAGTCAATCTGGAAAATTTCAAGAACTTTGAAAGTTTCTTCAAGTGCAGATGCAAAGACCATCAAGCTCTATGATGAAACTGGCTCTCATGAGAACCGCCACAGGAAAGGAAGACCCAGAGTTACCTCTGCTGCAGAGGTAACCTCTGCGTGCTTCTACACATGCAAAAGCACTTCCGGCGCCGACAGAGATGGCCGCCTCGCTTCGCGTTCCTAGGAAACTATGCAGTTTTTTGTTTTTTTACGTGTTATTTCTTACACTAGTACCCCAGGTCATCTTAGGTTTCTTTACATACACCCGAGAAGAACTACTGAATATAAGATCAGCGTCAACTCACCATCAGTACGACCAAGAATATGTTTTTCGCGATGCGGATCCTGAGTTCTGCCTTACAACCAGTGTAACCGAGTGGATCACATGCAGCGACCCAAAAAAACGACTCAGAAAAAGAGGGAAACGAAGCGGTCTTCTGGTCAGACTCCGGAGACGGGCACATCGTGCACCACTCCCCAGCATTCTTCTTGCCAATGTCCAGTCTCTTGACAACAAGGTTGATGAAATCCGAGCAAGGGTAGCATTCCAGAGGGACATCAGAGACTGTAACGTTCTCTGCTTCACGGAAACATGGCTAACTGGAGAGACGCAATCCGAAGCGGTGCAGCCAGCGGGTTTCTCCACGCATCGCGCGGACAGAAACAAACATCTCTCTGGTAAGAAGACGGGCGGGGGCGTATGCCTTATGGCCAACGTGACATGGTGTGATGAAGGAAACATACAGGAACTCAAATCCTTCTGTTCACCTGATTTAGAATTCCTCACAATCAAATGTAGACCGCATTATCTACCAAGAGAATTCTCTTCGATTATAATCACAGCCGTATATATCCCCCCAAGCAGACACATCGATGGCTCTGAACGAACTTTATTTAACTCTCTGCAAACTGGAAACGATTTATCCGGAGGCTGCATTCATTGTAGCTGGGGATTTTAACAAGGCTAATCTGAAAACAAGACTCCCTAAATTTTATCAGCATATTGATTGCGCAACCAGGGGTGGAAAGACCCTGGATCATTGTTACTCTAACTTCCGCGACGCATATAAGGCCCTGCCCCGCCCCCTTTCGGAAAAGCTGACCACGACTCCATTTTGTTGATCCCTGCCTACAGACAGAAACTAAAACAAGAAGCTCCCACGCTGAGGTCTGTCCAACGCTGGTCCGACCAAGCTGACTCCACACTCCAAGACTGCTTCCATCACGTGGACTGGGAGATGTTTCGTATTGCGTCAGACAACAACATTGACGAATACGCTGATACGGTGTGCGAGTTCATTAGAACGTGCGTTGAAGATGTCGTTCCCATAGCAACGATTAAAACATTCCCTAACCAGAAACCGTGGATTGATGGCAGCATTCGTGTGAAACTGAAGGCACGAACCACTGCTTTTAATCAGGGCAAGGTGTCTGGTAACATGACTGAATACAAACAGTGCAGCTATTCCCTCCGCAAGGCTATCAAACAAGCTAAGCGCCAGTACAGAGACAAAGTAGAATCTCAATTCAACGGCTCAGACACAAGAGGTATGTGGCAGGGTCTACAGTCAATCACGGACTTTTTTTGCCCGCTTTGAGGACAATACAGTGCCACTGACACGGCCTGCAACGGAAACATGCGGTCTCTCCTTCACTGCAGCCGAAGTGAGTAAGACATTTAAACGTGTTAACCCTCGCAAGGCTGCAGGCCCAGCCGCGCCCTCAGAGCATGCGCAGACCAGCTGGCCGGTGTGTTTACGGACATATTCAACCAATCCCTATACCAGTCTGCTGTTCCCACATGCTTCAAGAGGGCCACCATTGTTCCTGTTCCCAAGAAAGCTAAGGTAACTGAGCTAAACGACTACCGCCCGTAGCACTCACATCCGTCATCATGAAGTGCTTTGAGAGACTAGTCAAGGACCATATCACCTCCACCCTACCTGACACCCTTGACCCACTCCAATTTGCTTACCGCCCAAATAGGTCCACAGACGATGCAATCTCAACCACACTGCACACTGCCCTAACCCATCTGGACAAGAGGAATACCTATGTGAGAATGCTGTTCATCGACTACAGCTCGGCATTCAACACCATAGTACCCTCCAAGCTCGTCATCAAGCTCGAGACCCTGGGTCTCGACCCCGCCCTGTGCAACTGGGTACTGGACTTCCTGACGGGCCGCCCCCAGGTGGTGAGGGTAGGCAACAACATCTCCTCCCCGCTGATCCTCAACACTGGGGCCCCACAAGGGTGCGTTCTGAGCCCCCTCCTGTACTCCCTGTTCACCCACGACTGCGTGGCCATGCACGCCTCCAACTCAATCATCAAGTTTGCGGACGACACAACAGTGGTAGGCTTGATTACCAACAACGACGAGACGGCCTACAGGGAGGAGGTGAGGGCCCTCGGAGTGTGGTGTCAGGAAAATAACCTCACACTCAACGTCAACAAAACTAAGGACATGATTGTGGACTTCAGGAAACAGCAGAGGGAACACCCCCATCCACATCGATGGAACAGTAGTGGAGAGGGTAGCAAGTTTTAAGTTCCTCGGCATACACATCACAGACAAACTGAATTGGTCCACTCACACAGACAGCATCGTGAGGAAGGCGCAGCAGCGCCTCTTCAACCTCAGGAGGCTGAAGAAATTCGGCTTGTCACCAAAAGCACTCACAAACTTCTACAGATGCACAATCGAGAGCATCCTGGCGGGCTGTATCACCGCCTGGTATGGCAACTGCACCGCCCTCAACCGTAAGGCTCTCCAGAGGGTAGTGAGGTCTGCACAACGCATCACCGGGGGCAAACTACCTGCCCTCCAGGACACCTACACCACCCGATGCTACAGGAAGGCCATAAAGATCATCAAGGACATCAACCACCCGAGCCACTGCCTGTTCACCCCGCTGTCATCCAGAAGGCGAGGTCAGTACAGGTGCATCAAAGCTGGGACCGAGAGACTGAAAAACAGCTTCTATCTCAAGGCCATCAGACTGTTAAACAGCCACCACTAACATTGAGTGGCTACTGCCAACACACTGTCAATGACACTGACTCTACTCCAGCCACTTTAATCATGGGAATTGATGGGAAATGATGTAAATATATCACTAGCCACTTTAAACAATGCTACCTTATATAATGTTACTTACCCTACATTGTTCATCTCATATGCATACGTTGATACTGTACTCTATATCATCGACTGCATCCTTATGTAATACATGTATCACTAGCCACTTTAACTATGCCACTTGGTTTACATACTTATCTCATATGTATATACTGTACTCGATATCATCTACTGTATCTTGCCTATGCTGCTCTGTACCATCACTCATTCATATATCCTTATGTACATATTCTTTATCCCCTTACACTGTGTATAAGACAGTAGTTTTTTTTTGGAATTGTTAGTTAGATTACTTGCTCGTTATTACTGCATTGTCGGAACTAGAAGCACAAGCATTTCGCTACACTCGCATTAACATCTGCTAACCATGTGTATGTGACAAATAAAAATTTGATTTGATTTGATTTGATTTGATTTGCATTGCTTGCTGTTTGGGGTTTTAGGCTGGGTTTCTGTACAGCACTTTGAGATATCAGCTGATGTACGAAGGGCTATATAAATAAATTTGATTTGATTTGATTAGTGTCACCAGCCTCAGAAATTGTAGCCCAAATAAATGCTTCACAGAGTTCAAGTAACAGACACATCTCAACATCAACTGTTCAGTGTGAATCAGGCCTTCATGGTCAAATTGCTGCAAAGAAACCACTACTAAAGGACACCAATAAGGAGGGTGCTCTAGCCAACAAACCGCAGAGACCTGAGGACACCATTCCAACCTGGAACTGAGCCAGATACAAATTCAATTAGCACTAAGGTGTGAAGTAAAAGGCCTTTGGGCCCAACAAGTGTCAAGAGTCCTCTGAAGCCCCCTCCTGCTGTTCAAAGAGCATTCACTGGCATTTTCTACAAGAAATCTGCCTACAGAAATATAAGCTTCTCCCAAGTGGGTGTGACACCTACTCCCATTGCCTGCTGCACTGCTGCTTGGATTCCACCTGGTTATCTGTTCACCGTCTACCCTGGCCTGTCTCCCTCCGTCTTGTACAGGTAACTCCACCACACTCTCCCTAGCCTTCAGCACACATGCACTGTTGCGCCTCCAGCACACACGTACAGTCGTTATTTATTTCACAAAAAATGATTGTGCATTTTGCTGTTTGCCTCATGACTCCTGCAGACTTTGTTGACTACAAACGTTATTTACCAACTATGTTTGTTCCCACACTTGGGACTCTGACTCTCTATTGGTTACATGGACTTTTGGCCTCCCATGCTTTTCCCACCACCTCCCGCTGGCTTTGTATTCATGTTACCTGAGGAAATCGCTGTACAATAGGATCTTGTTGCCATCTAATGCACATTCAGATGTCATAAATCAGCACTGCAGAGCTCTCCCTGTCCTCTGCCGTGCCCTGATTGTATTACTGTTGATGATATCTGGAAATGTACATGTACACCCTGGCCCATCTACTGTTGCTAGCCCCAATTCTGACTTGTGCACTGATATCAAGCTGATCCTAACTGTTATTTCGCCCTGTTTATCAAAAGTGTTGAAAAAAAACTTGTCAATAATCAACTGACTGGCTTTCTTGATGTCTATAGTATTCTCTTGGGTATGCAATCTGGTTTCCGCTCAGGTTCTGGATGTGTTACTGCAACCTTAAAGGTCCTCAATGATGTCACCATTGCCCTTGATTCTAAGCAATGACGTGCTGCTATTTGTATTGACTTGGCCAAAGCTTTTGATACGGTAGACCATTCCATTCTTGTGGGCCGACTAAGGAGTATTGGTATCTGAGGGTCTTTGGCCTGGTTTGCTCACTACCTCTCTCAAAGAGTGCAGTGTATAAAGTCAGAAAATCCGCTGTCTCAGTCACTGCCTGTCACCAAGGGAGTTCCCCAAGGCTCGATCCTAGGCCCCACGCTCTTCTTAATGTACATCAACAACATAGCTCAGGCAGTAGGAAGCTCTCTCATCCATTTATATGCAGATGATAGTCTAATTCTCAGCTGGCCCCTCCCCAGATTTTGTGTTTAACGCTTTCTTAGTGTCCAACAAGCTTTCTCTACCCTTAACCTTGTTCTGAACACCTCCAAAACAAAGGTAATGTGGTTTGGTAAGAAGAACGCCCTTCCTCCCACAGGTGTGATTACTACCTCTGAGGGTTTAGAGCTTGAGGTAGTCACCTCATACAAGTACTTGGGAGTATGGCTAGACGGTACACTGTCCTTCTCTCAGCACATATCAAAGCTGCAGGCTAAAGTTAAATCTAGACTTGGTTTCCTCTATCGTAAATCGCTCCTCTTTCACCCCAGCTGCCAAACTAACCCTGATTCCGATGACCATCCTACCCATGCTAGATTAGGGAGACGTAATTTATAGATCGGCATGTAAGGTTGCTCTCGAGTGGCTAGATGTTCTTTACCATTTGGCCATCAGAGTTGCCACCAAGCTCCTTATAGGACACATCACTGCACTCTATACTCCTCTATAAACTGGTCATCTCTGTATACCCATTTCAAGACCCACTGGTTGATGCTTATTTATAAAACTCTTAGGCCTCACTCCCCCTATCTGAGATATCTACTGCAGCCCTCATCCTCCACATACAACACCCGTTCTGCCAGTTACATTCTGTTAACAAGCGCACACATCCCTGGGTCGCTCCTCTTTTCAATTCGCTGCAGCTAGCGACTGGAACGAGCTGCAACAAATACTCAAACTGGACAGTTTTATCTCAATCTCTTCATTCAGAGACTCAATCATGGACACTCTTACTGACAGTTGTGGCTGATTTGTGTGATGTATTGTTGTCTCTACCTTCTTTCCCTTTGCTGTTGTCTGTGCCCAATAATGTTTGTACCATGTTTTGTGCTGCTACCATGCTGTTGTTATGTTGCTACCATGCTGTGTTGGCCGCAACACATGACTTGCCATGTTGTTGTCTTAGGTCTCTCTTTATGTAGTGTGTGTGTTGTCCTATATTCATATTTATTTATTTTAATCCCAGGAGGCGTTTTGCCTTTTGGTAGGCCATCATCAGGCCATCAATAAGAATTTGTTATTAACTGACTTGCCTAGCTAAATGTCAATATTTTTTTTAAACAGCTTATTGGTAAAAAATAAATACATATATTCTAAAATTTGAGTGAAAGAGCATCTCTTGCATTTGGAATGGTCTGTTTTTGAAAAGATATTAAGGAACAATTATCATCTCCACTGTGAGTCATATCTACAGTTATCCAATCACCTCAGCCCAAATCTGACTAAGTAAGTGTTCATTGTCAGATGTATGGGGACTCGCACCACTCCCTAGCATTCTTCTCGCCAATGTCCAGTCTCTTGACAACAAGGTTGATGAAATCCGAGCAAGGGTAGCATTCCAGAGGGACATCAGAGACTGTAACGTTCTCTGCTTCACGGAAACATGGTTAACTGGAGAGACGCAATCCGAAGCGGTGCAGCCAGCGGGTTTCTCCACGCATCGCGCCGACAGAAACGAACATCTTTCTGGTAAGAAGAGGGGCGGGGGCGTATGCCTTATGACTAACGTGACATGGTGTGATGAAAGAAACATACAGGAACTCAAATCCTTCTGTTCACCTGATTTAGAATTCCTCACAATCAAATGTAGACCGCATTATCTACCAAGAGAATTCTCTTCGATTATAATCACAGCCGTATATATCCCCCCCAAGCAGACACTTCGATGGCTCTGAACGAACTTTATTTAACTCTCTGCAAACTGGAAACGATTTATCCGGAGGCTGCATTCATTGTAGCTGGGGATTTTAACAAGGCTAATCTGAAAACAAGACTCCCTAAATTTTATCAGCATATCGATTGCGCAACCAGGGGTGGAAAGACCCTGGATCATTGTTACTCTAACTTCCGCGACGCATATAAGGCCCTGCCCCGCCCCACTTTCGGAAAAGCTGACCACGACTCCATTTTGTTGATCCCTGCCTACAGACAGAAACTAAAACAAGAGGCTCCCACGCTGAGGTCTGTCCAACGCTGGTCCGACCAAGCTGACTCCACACTCCAAGACTGCTTCCATCACGTGGACTGGGAGATGTTTCGTATTGCGTCAGACAACAACATTGACGAATACGCTGATTCGGTGTGCGAGTTCATTAGAACGTGCGTTGAAGATGTCGTTCCCATAGCAACGATTAAAACATTCCCTAACCAGAAACCGTGGATTGATGGCAGCATTCGTGTGAAACTGAAGGCGCGAACCACTGCTTTTAATCAGGGCAAGGTGTCTGGTAACATGACTGAATACAAACAGTGCAGCTATTCCCTCCGCAAGGCTATCAAACAAGCTAAGCGCCAGTACAGAGACAAAGTAGAATCTCAATTCAACGGCTCAGACACAAGAGGCATGTGGCAGGGTCTACAGTCAATCACGGACTACAGGAAGAAACCCAGCCCAGTCACGGACCAGATGCACAATCGAGAGCATCCTGGCGGGCTGTATCACCGCCTGGTATGGCAACTGCACCGCCCTCAACCGTAAGGCTCTCCAGAGGGTAGTGAGGTCTGCACAACGCATCACCGGGGGCAAACTACCTGCCCTCCAGGACACCTACACCACCCGATGCTACAGGAAGGCCATAAAGATCATCAAGGACATCAACCACCCGAGCCACTGCCTGTTCACCCCGCTGTCATCCAGAAGGCGAGGTCAGTCCAGGTGCATCAAAGCTGGGACCGAGAGACTGAAAAACAGCTTCTATCTCAAGGCCATCAGACTGTTAAACAGCCACCACTAACATTGAGTGGCTACTGCCAACACACTGTCAATGACACTGACTCTACTCCAGCCACTTTAATAATGGGAATTGATGGGAAATGATGTAAATATATCACTAGCCACTTTAAACAATGCTACCTTATATAATGTTACTTACCCTACATTATTCATCTCATATGCATACGTAGATACTGTACTCTATATCATCGACTGCATCCTTATGTAATACATGTATCACTAGCCACTTTAACTATGCCACTTGGTTTACATACTCATCTCATATGTATATACTGTACTCGATATCATCTACTGTATCTTGCCTATGCTGCTCTGTACCATCACTCATTCATATATCCTTATGTACATATTCTTTATCCCCTTACACTGTGTATAAGAAGTAGTTTTTTTGGAATTGTTAGTTAGATTACTTGTCCGTTATTACTGCATTGTCGGAACTAGAAGCACAAGCATTTCGCTACACTCGCATTAACATCTGCTAACCATGTGTATGTGACAAATAAAATTTGATTTGATTTGATTTGACAAATGACCTGCATCCAGGTGCATATCTGGTTAATTCTCATTGCATAACCATCATCCTGAAAAAGCATAATCCTTGCCTACCCCAGTTATGGTTATTCTAGTCTTAATGTGAGCAATATGTCACCTCTCTTGGCATCAAAGTCACTTTGACAACATTTTCCAGCTTTAACACATTTTTACACTTCCTGATGAATAATACAGTGAAGAAATATCCATTCCTCAGAGTTACGGCTTTCTTCTCTTATTCATTTGTAATATTTTTAGTAGGCCATGTTTTTACTGGTTATATTTGGTGATCCAGCTGTTGTATCAGTTCGCTCCACGGTAGATTCAACTTTCCAAGCAGGAAGACACCCTGTCATATAAGTCCTATAAGTCAGAGCCCCTGGTTGTTCCTGTCATTGATTCCATCGCAAGAAGTTTTTCTGTTATTTCAAAGTTCTCATTTCTTCATTTATTTAAAAAAAGTCAAAGTTGCACGGTGTCTCCGATGTCAGGACGCTCATCCAGTGCTATAGAAAAAAAGATTGAAGGCATCTGATTTTTTCTTCAACTCTGAGATTAGCTCCTCCCCTA
Source organism: Oncorhynchus tshawytscha (assembly GCF_018296145.1). Taxonomy (NCBI): domain Eukaryota; kingdom Metazoa; phylum Chordata; class Actinopteri; order Salmoniformes; family Salmonidae; genus Oncorhynchus; species Oncorhynchus tshawytscha. Next base: position 1,012,826 of record NC_056434.1, read on the forward strand.
TCACTTCCACACGCCTGGTGATGGTTCTACGTGATAAAGCTAATTTACTCTAATTGGCTTTTACTCTCAGGACAAAGTCCACCATACACTCTTTCACAAACTCCCCTTCAGCAAAAGGCTTGCTATGCTTTGTGAATTTATGTGCCACTACGTAGCTTGCCTTAGTTATGCAGTCTAGAGTTGAGGCCTTCCTTGCCTTTTCCTGAGAGGACAGGTTGCTAGCGTAGTTCGCTTGCATGCTGGTATGTCCGCAAAAAGTATTTGATGTCCATTCTTTTTTAAACACACGACATTCAGAGTCCACTTTTCTTATTTTTGCAATACTCATACGGCCCACACTTGTCCCCCACCCTTCCCCAGAACCACTCCGATTCACATACCTCCCAAACAAATCCACAGATTATGCAATCTCAATCGCACACTGCCCTTTCCCACCTGAACAAAAGGAACACCTATGTGAGAATGCTATTCATTGACTACAGCTCAGCATTCAACACCATAGTGCCCTCAAAGCTCATCACTAAGCTAAGGACCCTGGGACTAAACACCTCCCTCTGCAACTAGATCCTGGACTTCCTGGACCCAGGTGGTAAGGGTAGGCAACAACAAGTCTGCCACAATGATCCTCAACACGGGGCCCCCTCAGGGGTGCGTGCTTAGTCCCCTCCTGTACTCCCTGTTCACCCACAACTGCGTGGCCAAGCACGACTCCAACACCATCATTAAGTTTGCTGACGACACAACAGTGGTAGGCCTGATCACTGACAACGATGAGACAGCCTATAGGGAGGAGGTCAGAGACCTGGCAGTGTGGTGCCAGGACAACAACCTCTCCCTCAACGTGAGCAAGACAAAGAGCTGATCGTGGACTAAAGGAAAAGGAGGTCTGAACAGGCCCCCATTAACATCAACGGGGCTGTAGTGGAGCGGGTCGAGAGTTTCAAGTTCCTTGGTGTCCAAATCACCAACAAAATATTATGGTCCAAACGCACCAAGATAGTTGTGAAGAGGGCACGACAACATCATTTCCCCCTCAGGAGAAAAGATTTGGCATGGGTCCCCAGATCTTCAAAAAGTTCTACAGCTGCACCATTGAGAGCATCCTGACAGGTTGCATCACTGCCTGGTATGGTCACTGCTCAGCATCTGACCTTAAGGTGCTACAGAGGGTAGTGTGTACGGCCCAGTACGCTAAGCTTCCTGCCATCCAGCACCTACATACTAGGCGGTGTCAGAGGAAGGCCCAAAATATTGTCAGACTCCAGTCCCCAAAGTCATAGACTGTTCTCTCTGCTACCGCACGGCGATACCGGAGCGCCAAGTCTAGGTCCAAAAGGCTCCTTAACAGCTTCTACCCCCAAGCCACAAGACTCCTGAACAATTAATCAAATGGCCACCGGACTATTTACATTGACCCCCCTTTGTTTTTGACACTGCTGCTATTCGCTGTTTATTATCTATACATAGACACTTTACACTTTACCCCTACCTACATGTACAAATTACCTCAACCAACCTGTACCCCAGCACACTGACTCTGTACTGGTACCCCTGTATATAGTCTCCACACGGACTCTGTACCGGTACCCCCTGTATATAGTCTCCACACGGACTCTGTACCGGTACCACCTGTATATAGCCTCCACATTGACTCTGTACCGGTACCACCTGTATATAGCCTCCACATTGACTCTGTACCGTAACACCCTGTATATAGCCTCCACATTGACTCTGTACCGTAACACCCTGTATATAGCCTCCACATTGACTCTGTACTGTAATACCCTGTATATAGCCTCCACATTGACTCTGTACCGTAACACCCTGTAAATAGCCTCCACATTGACTCTGTACCGTAACACCCTGTAAATAGCCTCCACATTGACTCTGTACCGTAACACCCTGTAAATAGCCTCCACATTGACTCTGTACCGTAACACCCTGTAAATAGCCTCCACATTGACTCTGTACCGTAACACCCTGTAAATAGCCTCCACATTGACTCTGTACCGTAACACCCTGTATATAGCCTCCACATTGACTCTGTACCGTAACACCCTGTATATAGCCTCCACATTGACTCTGTACCGTAACACCCTGTATATAGCCTCCACATTGACTCTGTACTGTAATACCCTGTATATAGCCTCCACATTGACTCTGTACCGTAACACCCTGTAAATAGCCTCCACATTGACTCTGTACCGTAACACCCTGTAAATAGCCTCCACATTGACTCTATACTGGTACCCCCTGTATATAGCCTCGTTATTGTTATTTTATTGTGTTACTTTTAATTATTTTTTACTTTAGTTTATTTGGTAAATATTTTCTTAACTCTATTTCTTGAACTGCACTAAAAGGTTAAGGGCTTGTAAGTATGCATTTGACTTCAACTGTACATAAAAGTATGTGGACACCCCTTCAAATCAGTGGATTCGGCTATTTCAGCCACATCCGTTGCTCACCAGTGTATAAAATCGAGCACACAGCCATGTCATCTCCAGTGTCATACATTGGCAGTAGAATGGCCTTACTGAAGAGCTCAGTGACTTTGAATGTGGCATCGTCATAGGATGCCACCTTTCCAACAAGTCAGTTTGTCAAATTTCTGCCCTGCTAGAACTGCACCGGTCAACTCTAAGCGCTCTTATTCTGAAGTGGACACATCTAGGAGCAACAAAAGCTCAGCAGTGAAGTGGTAGGCCACACAAGCTCACAGAACGGGACCGCTGAAGTGTGTAGAGCGTAAAAATAGTCTGTCCTCAGTTGCAACCCTCTACTGAGTTCCAAACTGCCTCTGGAAGCAACGTCAGCACAATAACTGTTCGTCGGGAGCTTCATGAAATGGGTTTCAATGGCCGAGCAGCCGCACGCAAGTCTAAGATCACCATGCACAATGCCAAGCGTCGGCTGGAGTGGTGTAAAGCTCACCGCCATTGGACTCTGGAGCAGTGGAAACACATTCTCTGGATTAATGAATCACGCTTCACCATCTGGCACTCTGACGGACAAATCTGTTTTGGCAGATGCCAAGAGAACGCTACCTGCTCGAAGTCATAGTGCTAACTGTAAAGTTTGGTGGAGGAGGAATAATGCTCTGGGGCTGTTTTTCATGATTCGGGCTAGACCCCTTAGTTCCAGTGAAGGGAAATCTTAACGCTACAGCATACAATGACATTCTAGACAATTATGTGCTTCCTTTGTGCTGTGGAAGAACTTGACTGGCCTGCACAGGTCCTTGAGCTCAACCCCATTGGGATGAATTGGAATGACGACTGCGAGCCAGGCCTAATCGTCCAACATCAGTGCTCGACCTCACGAATGTTCGTGGCTGAATTAGAAGCAAGTCGCCGCAGCAATGTACCAACATCTAGTGGAAAGCCTTCCCAGAAGAGTAGAGGCTGTTATAGCAGCAATGTTCCAACATCTAGTGGAAAGCCTTCCCAGAAGAGTGGAGGCTGTTATAACAGCAATGTTCCAACATCTAGTGGAAAGCCTTCCCAGAAGAGTGGAGGCTGTTATAGCAGCAATGTTCCAACATCTAGTGGAAAGCCTTCCCAGGAGAGTGGAGGCTGTTATAGCAGCAATGTTCCAACATCTAGTGGAAAGCCTTCCCAGAAGAGTGGAGGCTGTTATACCAGCAATGTTCCTACATCTAGTGGAAAGCCTTCCCAGAAGAGTAGAGGCTGTTATAGCAGCAATGTTCCTACATCTAGAGGAAAGCCTTCCCAGGAGAGTGGAGGCTGTTATAGCAGAAAAGGGGGACCAACTCCATATTAATGCCCATGATTGAATGAGATGTTTGAAGAGTAGGTGTCTACATAATTTTGGTCATGTAGTGTGTATATACATATATCCTTTTTTTGTTATATTTTCGTTACAATGAAACAACCTACATACTTACGTTTCAAATTAAGCAGCACTAGCTGCCAGCTGCTGACCAATCCAATTTAAAAAGAAACCGTGGTATGGGTGACTGAAAAAAACAAAAGGGTGTCCCACAAGACGACGTCTATTCCAAAAAAATCCACAAAACACAAGGTGGGAACAGAGGAAAAAAACTAGTCTCTTATAGTACGTGGTGTCAAATCAAGTGCACTTTGCGAGTACTTGTCCGATGCTTCCCTGTAATGTACGGTGGTATCATACGGAAGCCGGTCCAGTTTGCTCCTTCCGAGACCTTCTTTCCATCACCGGTGTCTTTATGGGTCTATCGTTTTTGCCAAATATGAAACTGTACATACATAATTATATTAGCGGAGACCTTTTTTTTCAGAATAGTAATTTTCTTCCGGACCTACCGGTCCCCAGGCTACGCTAGTTTAGTGAAGGCGGCACCAGTAGTCTGCCAGAAACACAAATTATGACGTCGAGCTCGTATGGTAATGAGGAAACCTTAAAAATAAAAGCCCGCATTTCAAATCATTGCAATGTGGATAACTCATTCAAAAGACATTGCATTTTTCATCAACGGCCATTTTTATAAGTGCCAACAAGAAAAAGCATTAAGACATTTTTTAAACAAATTTAAAAAAATATGGTTTTAAAACCTTTAGAACCAATCATTTAAAAAATACAATGTTGACGCTAGTATGTTGAGCATATTAGTTTGTAGAGATAAACTTTCTACCTGTCTTAGCTAAAGTGGGGTGGTAAATACTCAGTGGGGTCTCTACTAACCAAATCAAATTTTATTTGTCACATACACATGGTTAGCAGATGTTAATGAGAGTGTAGCGAAATGCTTGTGCTTCTAGTTTCGACAATGCAGTAATAACCAACAAGTAATCTAACTAACAATTCCAAAACTACTGTCTTATACACAGTGTAAGGGGATAAAGAATATGTACATAAGGATATATGAATGAGTGATGGTACAGAGCAGCATAGGCAAGATACAGTAGCTGATATCGAGTACAGTATATACATATGAGATGAGTATGTAAACAAAGTGGCATAGTTAAAGTGGCTAGTGATACATGTATTACATAAGGATGCAGTCGATGATAGAGTACAGTATCTACGTATGCATATGAGATGAATAATGTAGGGTATGTAAACATTATATAAGGTAGCATTGTTTAAAGTGGCTAGTGATATATTTACATCATTTCCCATCAATTCCCATTATTAAAGTGGCTGGAGTAGAGTCAGTGTCAGTGTGTTGGCAGTAGCCACTCAATGTTAGTGGTGGCTGTTTAACAGTCTGATGGCCTTGAGATAGAAGCTGTTTTTCAGTCTCTCGGTCCCAGCTTTGATGCACCTGTACTGACCTCGCCTTCTAGATGATAGCGGGGTGAACAGGCAGTGGCTCGGGTGGTTGATGTCCTTGATGATCTTTATGGCCTTCCTGTAACATCGGGTGGTGTAGGTGTCCTGGAGGGCAGGTAGTTTGCCCCGGTGATGCGTTGTGCAGACCTCACTACCCTCTGGAGAGCCTTACGGTTGAGGGCGGAGCAGTTGCCGTACCAGGCGGTGATACAGCCCGCCAGGATGCTCTCGATTGTGCATCTGTAGAAGTTTGTGAGTGCTTTTGGTGACAAGCCGAATTTCTTCAGCCTCCTGAGGTTGAAGAGGCACTGCTGCGCCTTCTTCACGATGCTGTCTGTGTGAGTGGGCCAATTCAGTTTGTCTGTGATGTGTATGCCGAGGAACTTAAAACTTGCTACCCTCTCCACTACTGTTCCATCGATGTGGATAGGGGGTGTTCCCTCTGCTGTTTCCTGACGTCCACAATCATCTCCTTAGTTTTGTTGACGTTGAGTGTGAGGTTATTTTCCTGACACCACACTCCGAGGGCCCTCACCTCCTCCCTGTAGGCCGTCTCGTCGTTGTTGGTAATCAAGCCTACCACTGTTGTGCCTAACCAAATATGATTATAGCGCGTCTCAGCTGAAGACACGGTCCCCTATTTCTACCTCCTAGCCACCATGGCAGTTTTTTGGGGGGTTTCATTCTTACATTATTTGCTCAGAATGTTTATTGTATTATTACCTACAGCTGAAAATTCCTTTTGGACATTAGATCAGCGGTTCTCATCATGAAACCTGGATCTTCTGTTTGAACTTCCAGCTCTATTCATCCTGGGGGCGGCACCACAACACTGACACCAGAGAAGAGGAACAAGAAGTGGGCCCGAGTCAGACTCTGGAGAAGAGGAACAAGAAGTGGGCCCGAGTCAGACTCTGGAGAAGAGGAACAAGAAGTGGGCCCGAGTCAGACTCCGGAGAAGAGGAACAAGAAGGGGGCCCTAGTCAGACTCAGAAGAAGATGTATGTAAACTTCTGACCCAATGGAATTGTGATACAGTGCATAAGTGAAGTAATCTGTCTGTAAACAATTGTTGGAAAAATGACTTGTGTCATGCACAAAGTAGATGTCCTAACTGACTTGCCAAAACTTATAGTTTGTTAACAAGAAATTTGTGGAGTGGTTGAAAATACAAGTTTTAATGACTCCAACCTAAGTGTATGTAAACTTCCGACATCAACTGTACATGTACATATTACCTCGGCTAACCTGCACCCCTGCACATTGACTCTGTAATGGTACCCCCTGTATATAGCCTCCGCATTGATTCTGTAACGGTACCCCCTGTATATAGCCTCCACATTGACTCTGTACCGGTACCCCCTGTATATAGCCTCCACATTGACTCTGTACCGGTACCCCCTGTATATAACCTCTGTATATAACCCCTGTATATAACCTCCACATTGACTCTGTACCGGTACCCAATACCAATATACAATATCTCTCTCTTCATCACTCAATACCTAGGTTTACCTCCACTGTATTCACATCCTACCATACATTTGTCTGTACATTATACCTTGATGCTATTTTATCGCCCCCAGAAACCTCCTTTTACTCTCTGTTCCAGACGTTCTAGACGACCAATTCTCATAGCTTTTAGCCGTACCCTTATTCTACTCCTCCTATGTTCCTCTGGCGATGTAGAGGTGAATCCAGGCCCTGCAGTGCCTAGCTCCACTCCTATTCCCCAGGCGCTCTCTTTTGATGACTTCTGTGACCGTAATAGCCTTGGTTTCATGCATGTTAACATTAGAAGCCTCCTCCCTAAGTTTGTTCTATTCACTGCTTTAGCATACTCAGCCAACCCGGATGTTCTAGCTGTGTCTGAATCCTGGCTTAGGAAGACCACCAAAAATTCAGAAATTTTAATTCCAAACTACAACATTTTCAGACAAGATAGAACTGCCAAAGGGGGCGGTGTTGCAATCTACTGCAAAGATAGCCTGCAGAGTTCTGTCCTACTATCCAGGTCTGTACCCAAACAATTTGAACTTCTACTTTTAAAAATCCACCTCTCTAAAAACAAGTCTCTCACCGTTGCCACCTGCTATAGACCACCCTCTGCCCCCAGCTGTGCTCTGGACACCATATGTGAACTGATTGCCCCCCATCTATCTTCAGAGTTCGTGCTGCTAGGTGACCTAAACTGGAACATGCTTAACAACCCAGCCATCCTACAATCTAAACTTGATGCCCTCAATCTCACACAAATTATCAATGAACCTACCAGGTACCTCCCCAAAGCCTTAAACACGGGCACCCTCATAGATATCATCCTAACCAACTTCCCCTCTAAATACACCTCTGCTGTCTTCAACCAAGATCTCAGCGATCACTGCCTCATTGCCTGCATCCGTAATGGGTCAGCGGTCAAACGACCTCCACTCATCACTGTAAAACGCTCCCTGAAACACTTCTGCGAGCAGGCCTTTCTAATCGACCTGGCCGGGGTATCCTGGAAGGATATTGATCTCATCCCGTCAGTAGAGGATGCCTGGATATTTTTTAAAAATGCCTTCCTAACCATCTTAAATAAACATGCCCCATTCAAGAAATTTAGAACCAGGAACAGATATAGCCCTTGGTTCTCCCCAGACCTGACTGCCCTTAACCAACACAAAAACATCCTATGGCGTTCTGCATTAGCATCGAACAGCCCCGTGATATGCAGCTGTTCAGGGAAGCTAGAAACCATTATACACAGGCAGTTAGAAAAGCCAAGGCTAGCTTTTTCAAGCAGAAATTTGCTTCCTGCAACACTAACTCAAAAAAGTTCTGGGACACTGTAAAGTCCATGGAGAATAAGAACACCTCCTCCCAGCTGCCCACTGCACTGAAGATAGGAAACACTGTCACCAATGATAAATCCACCATAATTGAGAATTTCAATAAGCATTTTTCTACGGCTGGCCATGCTTTCCACCTGGCTACTCCTACCCCGGACAACAGCACTGCACCCCCAACAGCAACTCGCCCAAGCCTTCCCCATTTCTCCTTCTCCCAAATCCATTCAGCTGATGTTCTGAAAGAGCTGCAAAATCTGGACCCCTACAAATCAGCCGGGCTAGACAATCTGGACCCTTTCTTTCTAAAATTATCTGCCGAAATTGTTGCCACCCCTATTACTAGCCTGTTCAACCTCTCTTTCGTGTCGTCTGAGATTCCCAAAGATTGGAAAGCAGCTGCGGTCATCCCCCTCTTCAAAGGGGGACACTCTTGACCCAAACTGCTACAGACCTATATCTATCCTACCGTGCCTTTCTAAGGTCTTCGAAAGCCAAGTCAACAAACAGATTACCGACCATTTCGAATCTCACCATACCTTCTCTGCTATGCAATCTGGTTTCAGAGCTGGTCATGGGTGCACCTCAGCCACGCTCAAGGTCCTAAACGATATCTTAACCGCCATCGATAAGAAACATTACTGTGCAGCCGTATTCATTGATCTGGCCAAGGCTTTCGACTCTGTCAATCACCACATCCTCATCGGCAGACTCGACAGCCTTGGTTTCTCAAATAATTGCCTCGCCTGGTTCACCAACTACTTCTCTGATAGAGTTCAGTGTGTCAAATCGGAGGGTCTGCTGTCCGGACCTCTGGCAGTCTCTTTGGGGGTGCCACAGGGTTCAATTCTTGGACCGACTCTCTTCTCTGTATACATCAATGAGGTCGCTCTTGATGCTGGTGAATCCCTGATCCACCTCTACGCAGACGACACCATTCTGTATACTTCCGGCCCTTCTTTGGACACTGTGTTAACAACCCTCCAGGCAAGCTTCAATGCCATACAACTCTCCTTCCGTGGCCTCCAATTGCTCTTAAATACAAGTAAAACTAAATGCATGCTCTTCAACCGATCGCTACCTGCACCTACCAGCCTGTCCAACATCACTACTCTGGACGGCTCTGACTTAGAATACGTGGACAACTACAAATACTTAGGTGTCTGGTTAGACTGTAAACTCTCCTTCCAGACCCATATCAAACATCTCCAATCCAAAGTTAAATCTAGAATTGGCTTCCTATTTCGCAACAAAGCATCCTTCACTCATGCTGCCAAACATACCCTTGTAAAACTGACCATCCTACCAGTCCTCGACTTTGGCGATGTCATTTACAAAATAGCCTCCAATACCCTACTCAACAAATTGGATGCAGTCTATCACAGTGCAATCCGTTTTATCACCAAAACCCCATATACTACCCACCATTGCGACCTGTACGCTCTCGTTGGCTGGCCCTCGCTTCATACTCGTCGCCAAACCCACTGGCTCCATGTCATCTACAAGACCCTGCTAGGTAAAGTCCCCCTTATCTCAGCTCGCTGGTCACCATAGCATCTCCCACCTGTAGCACACGCTCCAGCAGGTATATCTCTCTAGTCACCCCCAAAACCAATTCTTTCTTTGGCCGCCTCTCCTTCCAGTTCTCTGCTGCCAATGACTGGAACGAACTACAAAAATCTCTGAAACTGGAAACACTTATCTCCCTCACTAGCTTTAAGCACCAACTGTCAGAGCAGCTCACAGATTATTGCACCTGTACATAGCCCACCTATAATTTAGCCCAAACAACTACCTCTTTCCCAACTGTATTTAATTTTTATTTATTTATTTATTATTATTTATTATTTATTTATTTTGCTCCTTTGCACCCCATTATTTTTATTTCTACTTTGCACATTCTTCCATTGCAAAACTACCATTCCAGTGTTTTACTTGCTATATTGTATTTACTTTGCCACCATGGCCTTTTTGCCTTTACCTCCCTTCTCGCCTCATTTGCTCACATTGTATATAGACTTGTTTCTACTGTATTATTGACTGTATGTTTGTTTTACTCCATGTGTAACTCAGTCGTTGTATGTGTCGAACTGCTTTGCTTTATCTTGGCCAGGTCGCAATTGTAAATGAGAACTTGTTCTCAACTTGCCTACCTGGTTAAATAAAGGTGTTCTCATCTGGCCTACCTGGTTAAATAAAGGTGTTCTCATCTGGCCTACCTGGTTAAATAAAGGTGTTCTCATCTAGCCTACCTGGTTAAATAAAGGTGTTCTCATCTAGCCTACCTGGTTAAATAAAGGTGTTCTCATCTGGCCTACCTGGTTAAATAAAGGTGTTCTCATCTAGCCTACCTGGTTAAATAAAGGTGTTCTCATCTAGCCTACCTGGTTAAATAAAGGTGTTCTCATCTAGCCTACCTGGTTAAATAAAATACATAAAAAAATAAAACACCCTGTATATAGCCTCCACATTGACTCTGTACCGGTACCCCCTGTATATAGCCTCCACATTGACTCTGTACCGTAACACCCTGTATATAGCCTCCACATTGACTCTGTACCATAACACCCTGTATATAGCCTCCACATTGACTCTGTACCGTAACACCCTGTATATAGCCTCCACATTGACTCTGTACCGGTACCCCCTGTATATAGCCTCCACATTGACTCTGTACCGGTACCCCCTGTATATAGCCTCCACATTGACTCTGTACCGTAACACCCTGTATATAGCCTCCACATTGACTCTGTACCAGTACCCCCTGTATATAGCCTCCACATTGACTCTGTACCGGTACCCCCTGTATATAGCCTCCACATTGACTCTGTACCGGTACCCCCTGTATATAGCCTCCACATTGACTCTGTACCGTAACACCCTGTATATAGCCTCCACATTGACTCTGTACCAGTACCCCCTGTATATAGCCTCCACATTGACTCTGTACCGTAACACCCTGTATATAACCTCCACATTGACTCTGTACCGGTACCCCTGTATATAGCCTCCACATTGACTCTGTACAGTAACACCCTGTATATAGCCTCCACATTGACTCTGTACAGTAACACCCTGTATATAGCCTCCACATTGACTCTGTACCGGTACCCCCTGTATATAGCCTCCACATTGACTCTGTACCGGTACCCCCTGTATATAGCCTCCACATTGACTCTGTATCGGTACCCCCTGTATATAGCCTCCACATTGACTCTGTACCGGTACCCCCTGTATATAGCCTCCACATTGACTCTGTATCGGTACCCCCTGTATATAGCCTCCACATTGACTCTGTATCGGTACCCCCTGTATATAGCCTCCACATTGACTCTGTATCGGTACCCCCTGTATATAGCCTCCACATTGACTCTGTATCGGTACCCCCTGTATATAGCCTCCACATTGACTCTGTACCGTAACACCCTGTATATAGCCTCCACATTGACTCTGTACCGGTACCACCTGTATATAGTCTCCACATTGACTCTGTACCGGTACCCCCTGTATATAGCCTCCACATTGACTCTGTACCGGTACCCCCTGTATATAGCCTCCACATTGACTCTGTACCGTAACACCCTGTATATAGTCTCCACATTGACTCTGTATCGGTACCCCCTGTATATAGCCTCCACATTGACTCTGTATCGGTACCCCCTGTATATAGCCTCCACATTGACTCTGTATCGGTACCCCCTGTATATAGCCTCCACATTGACTCTGTATCGGTACCCCCTGTATATAGCCTCCACATTGACTCTGTACCGTAACACCCTGTATATAGCCTCCACATTGACTCTGTACCGGTACCACCTGTATATAGTCTCCACATTGACTCTGTACCGGTACCCCCTGTATATAGCCTCCACACTGACTCTGTACCGGTACCCCTGTATATAGCCTCCACATTAACTCTGTACCGTAACACCCTGTATATAGTCTCCACATTGACTCTGTACCGGTACCCCCTGTATATAGCCTCCACATTGACTCTGTACCGGTACCCCCTGTATATAGCCTCCACATTGACTCTGTACCGTAACACCCTGTATATAGTCTCCACATTGACTCTGTACCATAACACCCTGTATATAGCCTCTACATTGACTCTGTACCGGTACCCCCTGTATATAGCCTCTACATTGACTCTGTACTGGTACCCCCTGTATATAGCCTCCACATTGACTCTGTACCAGTACCCCCTGTATATAGCCTCCACATTGACTCTGTACCATAATACCCTGTATATAGCCTCCACATTGACTCTGTACCGGTACCCCCTGTATATAGCCTCCACATTCACTCTGTACCGGTACACCCTGTATATAGCCTCGCTATTGTTATTTTACTGCTGATGCTCTTTAATTATTAGTTACTTGTATTTATTATTTTGGGGGTATTTTTCTTAAAACTGCATTGTTGTTTAAGAGGCTTATAAGTAAGCATTTCACTGTAAGGTCTACATCTGTTGTATTTGGTGCAAGTGGCAAATACAATTTGATTTGATTTGTAGCTGGGGACTTTAATAAATGAAAAAGAAAGCTAGTGAAAATCTGTCTCCTGCAACACTTGGTACCCTGGATCATTACTATGGTCTCATCCGGGATGGCTACAAGGCCCTCCCCTCCCTCCCTGGATCATTACTATGGTCTCTTCCGTGATGGCTACAAGGCCCTCCCCTCCCTCCCTGGATCATTACTATGGTCTCTTCCGGGATGGCTACAAGTCCCTCCCCTCCCTCCTTGGATCATTACTATGGTCTCTTCCAGGATGGCTACAAGGCCCTCCCTCCCTCCCTGGATCATTACTATGGTCTCTTCCGGGTTGGCTACAAGGCCCTCCCTCCCTCCCTGGATCATTACTATGGTCTCTTCCGGGATGATATACTGTCCACACACACCATGATATACTGTCCACACACACCATGATATACTGTCTATATACACCATTATATACTGTCTATACACACCATGATATACTGTCCACACACACACCATTATATACTGTCTATATACACCATTATATACTGTCTATACACACCATGATATACTGTCCACACACACCATTATATACTGTCTATATACACCATGATATACTGTCCACACACACCATGATATACTGTCCACACACACCATGATATACTGTCCACACACACACCATGATATACTGTCTATATACACCATTATATACTGTCTATACACACCATTATATACTGTCCACACACACCATGATATACTGTCCACACACACCATGATATACTGTCCACACACACCATGATATACTGTCCACACACACCATGATATACTGTCCACAGACACCATGATATACTGTCCACAGACACCATGATATACTGTCTATACACACCATGATATACGGTCTATACAGACCATGATATAGGCTAGTTGAGAACAAGTTCTCATTTACAACTGCGACCTGGCCAAGATAAAGCAAAGCAGTGTGACACAGATAACAACACAGAGTTACACATGGAATAAACAATAAACAAGCCAATAACACAATAAACAAGTCAATGACAGTAGAAAAAAGAAAGTCTATATACAGTGTGTGCAAAAGGCATGAGGAGGTAGGCAATAAATAGGCCATAGGAGCGAATAGTTAGAATTTAGCAGATTAACACTGGAGTGATAAATGAGCAGATGATGATGTGCATGTAGAGATATTGGTGTGCAAAAGAGCAGAAAAGTAAATAAAATAAAAACAGTATGGGGATGAGGTAGGTAGATTGGGTGGGCTATTTACAGCTACAGCGATCGATATACACTGTCTATACACACCAGTATATACTGTCTATACACACCATTATATATTGACTATAAACACACACCATTATATACTGTCCATACTGTCTATACACACCATTATATACTGTCCATACTGTCTATACACACCATTATATACTGTCCATACTGTCTATACACACCATTATATACTGTCCATACTGTCTATACACACCATTATATACTGTCTATACACACCATTATATACTGTCTATACACACCATTATATACTGTCCATACTGTCTATACACACCATTATATACTGTCTATACACACCATTATATACTGTTGAAACTGTCCATACACGCCATTATATACTGTCTATACACACCATTATATACGGTCTATACACACCATTATATTCTGTCTATACACACCATTATATACTGTCTATACACACCATTATATACTGTCTATACACACCATTATATACTGTCTATACACACCATTATATACTGTCCATACTGTCTATACACACTGGGTGAATCTAGTTGCCTACCCCTGGTTGGCCACCAGAAAGTAGTTCAGCGTTTTCACTGTAGGCCATCAACGACCAGAGCCCTATTCCCTATATAGTGCACTACTTTAGACCAGAGCCCTATTCCCTATATAGTGCACTACTTCAGAATAGCGTCTCATGGGTCCTGGTCTAAAGTAGTGTGGGAATAGGCTGCTGTCCCCAGATATGAGAGGTTACTAATCTGTCGACATTTTACAAACTAAAACACAGCCTTTGCCCATTCACATTTCTACTAGGATCCTTGTTGCACAACTGTTTGCAAATGTGGTGATGAACAACATGACGGAGTCCTCTATTGTCCCAAATTGCTTCCTAAATAGTGCAGTAAATTGACCAAAGCTCTGTGGGGATTGGATGCCATTTGGACGAAGTCTCCATGATAAATGAGGGAGGGATCGTAAATCTCAGTTTGACTATTCGCATGCGTAATGGATTTCTTACTGGAGCCGGGCAAGGTTGCTGTTTCGGGATAAAACTGGTGACTAACGCAAGTCAGTTAGGTTTGAATCAGCTGCTTTCATACTGTGGATCAATACACCCTGGCTGAGGCAGCAGTAGCCACACCACTGGAATAACCTCCCACATGGTGCCATAGTCCTTTATATAGGGCACGACATTTGACCAATAATTTGCAAATAAATTCATTAAAAATCCTACAATGTGATTTTCTGGATTTTTTTTCTCATTTTGTCTGTCATAGTTGACGTGTACCTATGATGAAAATTACAGGCCTCTCTCATCTTTTTAAGTGGGAGAACATGCACAATTGGTGGCTGACTAAATACTTTTTTGCCCCACTGTCTGGAATAGGGTGCCATTTGGGATGCAATCAAGCACCCAAGTGTTGAAAAATAGAAGCGCCCCAAATCCACCTCAAGACACTTGCCCTCAGCTCAGATCAGAAAGAACTAGGTAGATAGATGTAAGCCATACGGAGATGGTTCCACCTAGCCCTGCCACAGGCAAACTGCAGCTTCCTACAGATTACTTTCACCTATACAGTATTTTCAGACTGGAGCTCTGCAGGAAAGTCAACCCACTACATTTAGCCTTGGAAAAGGGAAACTAGTGAGGTGCAATTCAAAAATATTCCCTGCTTTGAGTTGCTTTCTCACAGCTCTTAAAACATAAAGCTTCCTCTAACATAGAGAGTAGGCCTAAATGTTCCCTCTTCAGATGGGCCCAATATTTTCATGACCTTGTTAAAAGCTTTAATCACTGAGAATAAAGGAACTAGGTGACAGACTGTGTAAAGCCATAGGGGTCAGAGGCCTGGCAGTAGGCTATAAACAATAGACATAGACAATATGAGAGACAAGGCAAGGCGGGCCTTCTACGCCATCAAAAGGAACATCAAAATTTGACATCCCAATTAGGATCTGGCTAAAAATACTTGAATCAGTTATAGAACCCATGTCCCTTTATGGTTGTGAGGTCTGGAGTCCGCTCACCAACCAAGAACTCACAAAAAACACCAAATTGCAGAATTCTGCAACATCCTCTGTGTAAAACACCAAATAATGCATGCAGAGCAGAATTGGGATGATACCCGCGAATTATAAAATCCAGAAAGAGAGTCATTAAATTTTACAACCACCTAAAAGGAAGTGATTCCCAAACCTTCCATAACAAAGCCATCACCAACAGAAAGATGAACCTAGAGAAGAGATAACCTGGAGAAGAGTCCCCTCAGCCAGCTGATTCCCCACAAAGCCCCAGGACAGCAACACAATTAGACCCAACCAATCTATTGGGAAAGCAAAAAGATAAACTGAGCAAAAATATAAACGCAACATGCAACAATTTCAAAGATTTTACTGAATTACAGTTCATATTAGGAAGTCAGTCAATTGAAATAAATAAATTAGGCCCTAATCTATGAATTTCACATGACTGGGAATACAGATATGCATCTGTTGGTCACAGATACCTTAAAAAAGGTAGGTGAGTGGATCAGACAACCAGTCCGTATCTGGTGTGACCACCATTTGTCTCATGCAGCGTGACACGTCTCCTTCACATAGAGATGATCAGGTTGTTGATTGTGGCCTGTGGAATGTTGTCCCACTCCTCAATGGCTGTGGGATGTTCCTGGATATTGGCGGGAACTGGAACACGCTGTCGTACATGTCGATCCAGAACATACCAAACATGCTCAATGGGTGACATGTCTGGTGAGTGTCCACGGCTCCATGTCACAAGGATTTGTACACAAAACTTGTTTTTGCTTCGCCTTTATGGGGTATTGTGTGTAGATTGATCAGGAAAAAAACAATTTAATACATTTTCAAATAAGGCTGTAACAACAAAATGTGGAAAAAGTCAAGAGGTCTGAATATGTTTCAAATGCACTGTATGTTGAACCTAATAAACATCTCCCTACACTCAAATCAAATCAAATGTTATTTGTCACATACACATGGTTAGCAGATGTTAATGCAAGTGTAGCGAAATGCTTGTGCTTCTAGTTCCGACAATGCAGTAATAACCAACTAGTAATCTAACCTAACAATTCCACAACTACTACCTTATACACACAAGTGTAAAGGGATAAAGAATATGTACATAAAGATATATGAATGAGTGATGGTACAGAGCGGCATAGGCAAGATGCAGTAGATGGTATCGAGTACAATATATACATATGAGATGAGTAATGTAGGGTATGTAAACATTATATAAGGTAGCATTGTTTAAAGTGGCTAGTGATATATTTATTACATCAATTTCCATCAATTTCCATTATTAAAGTGGCTGGAGTTGAGTCAGTGTCATTGTCAGTGTGTTGGCAGCAGCCACTCAATGTTAGTGATAGATGTTTAACAGTCTGATGGCCTTGAGATAGAAGCTGTTTTTCAGACTCTCGGTCCCTGCTTTGATGCACCTGTACTGACCTCGCCTTCTGGATGATAGCGGGGTGAACAGGCAGTGGCTCGGGTAGTTTTTGTCCTTGATGATCTTTATGGCCTTCCTGTAGCGTCGGGTGGTGTAGGTGTCCTGGAGGGCAGGTAGTTTGCTCCCGGTGATGCGTTGTGCAGACCTCACTACCCTCTGGAGAGCCTTACGGTTGTGGGCGGAGCAGTTGCCGTACCAGGCGGTGATACAGACCGACAGGATGCTCTCGATTGTGCATCTGTAGAAGTTTGTGAGTGCTTTTGGTGACAAGACAAATTTCTTCAGCCTCCTGGAGGTAGAAGAGGTGCTGCTGCGCCTTCTTCACAACGCTGTCTGTGTGGGTGGACCAATTCAGTTTGTCCGTGATGTGTACACAGAGGAACTCAAAAAACGTACTACTCTCTCCACTACTGTCCCGTCGATGTGGATAGGGTGGTGCTCCCTCTGCTGTTTCCTGAAGTCCACAATCATCTCCTTTGTTTTGTTGACGTTGAGTGTGAGGTTATTTTCCTGACACCACACTCAGAGGGCCCTCACCTCCTCCCTGTAGGCCGTCTCGTCGTTGTTGGTAATCAAGCCCACTACTGTTGTGTCGTCCGCAAACTTGATGATTGAGTTGGAGGCGTGCATGGCCACGCCGTCGTGGGTGAACAGGGAGTACAGGAGAGGGCTCAGAACGCACCCTTGTGGGGCCACAGTGTTGAGGATCAGCGGGGTGGAGATGTTGTTACCTACCCTTACCACCTGGGGGCGGCCCGTCAGGAAGTCCAGTACCCAGTCGCACAGGGCGGGGTTGTGACCAAGTGACATCCCTGCCGGCCAAACCCTCCCCTAACCCGGACGAAGCTGGGCCAATTGCACCCCACCCCATGAGTCTCCCGGTCGCAGCCGGCTGCGACAAAGCCTGGACTCGAACTCAGCGGCTGCTAGAATCTTGACGAAAACTCCCCAAAATGTATCTCTACACTGGCTTCCTGTTGAGGCTAGTGCTGATTTCAAGGTTCTACTGCTAACCTATAAAGCATTACACTTGCTCCTACCTACACTCCATGACCAAAAGTATGGACACCTAACCCTAGAACAGCTCATTCCAAACTATGCTGCAACAGTCCATGTGCCAGGGGGCCAGGGTCAGTCTGTCCTATGTTGTGAAAGTCTTATCTGGTGTCCTGTGTGAACTTCTCTCTCAGCCCTAGGCTCATGCCTCAGGACTACCTGGCCTGATGACTCCTGGCTGTCCCCGTCCCCAGTCCACCTGGTCGTGCTGCTGATACACTTTCTGCTGTTCTATAGTTTACACAGACTTGGTATAATTAACTTGGTCTAGTTTACACCGACCTGGTCTAGTTTACATGAACTTGGTCAGAAATGTTCTTATAGAATAGATGTTTCGGCGGTTGTTGGTCCAGGCGTTCACGGGTACATAATTCCTAGCTGCAGACTAGTAATTAGTATTGAAGATTTACTCTTATTCTGTCGGTATCGACAGTCTCAGAGTTTAACAACCATTACAACCTTAGCTTATACTGAAGGTACGCATGGGCTCTACTCAAACCGTAACCCTCTTGGTAATCGAGGTACGCTTGGTCTGAAGGGGCTTCTCCAGGTGGGTTTTTTATTCAGAACAGCAGAAAAGGCTGTCCCATGATGCCAGATCGATGCCTGTGCCCATGGGGGCGGGCCAATGACTTAGTGAAACTTTAAACAGAAATATAATTCTCTCACATTAACGGTTTAAAATCACATTACACAATTTCACAAATAGTTTAATCTTTACTCATTCAATTTATACAATAATTAGATGCAAACCTCAGAACAGAGGCTCCTGTATAAACAGAGTTATGGAAATGTCACAATCATAAAACAAAATGGCCCGGGTCGTAGCTGGATTCGCCACCGACCGTTTACACATTCTCCAAAACATGGATATTGTTCAGTTACCAAGTTCTGTGAGGTAGAAGAAGTTCCTTTGTTCTACTGTGAACCCGCTCTCTATACTGCATGGCCGGGAAGAGAATTTCCTCCAGGAATTTACGACCTGAGATTTCAGAGCCTGGGTGTAGGGGGAAGAGAGAGAAAGTTGGTGCTTGTTATAGGCAAAGAGGGCCACGTCATGACAACGTTACCCAAACAAGCTGTTGCATGGAAACCTTTAGCCTATCGTATATACTTCACACTGGGCTGTAACTAGTTATAGTGGAGGTTATAGTGGAGACCAGTAGGAAGGAGGACTGGGATGTGACTGGTTATAGTGGAGGCCAGTAGGAAGGAGGACTGGGAAGTGACTGGTTATAGTGGAGGCCAGTAGGAAGGAGGACTGGGCTGTAACTGGTTATAGTGGAGGCCAGTAGGAAAGAGGCTGGGATGTGACTGGTTATAGTGGAGGCCAGTAGGAAAGAGGCTGGGATGTGACTGGTTATAGTGGAGGCCAGTAGGAAAGAGGACTGGATTGTGACTGGTTATAGTGGAGGCCAGTAGGAAGGAGGACTGGGCTGTGACTGGTTATAGTGGAGGCCAGTAGGAAGGAGGACTGGGCTGTAACTGGATAGTGGAGGCCAGTAGGAAAGAGGACTGGGATGTGACTGGTTATAGTGGAGGCCAGTAGGAAGGAGGACTGGGCTGTGACTGGTTATAGTGGAGGCCAGTAGGAAAGAGGACTGGGCTGTGACTGGTTATAGTGGAGGCCAGTAGGAAGGAGGACTGGGCTGTGACTGGTTAAAGTGGAGGCCAGTAGGAAAGAGGACTGGGCTGTGACTGGTTATAGTGGAGGCCAGTAGGAAGGAGGACTGGGCTGTGACTGGTTATAGTGGAGGCCAGTAGGAAAGAGGACTGGGCTGTGACTGGTTATAGTGGAGGCCAGTAGGAAGGAGGACTGGTCTGTGACTGGTTATAGTGGAGGCCAGTAGGAAGGAGGAGGACTGGGCTGTGACTGGTTATAGTGGAGGCCAGTAGGAAGGAGGAGGACTGGGCTGTGACTGGTTATAGTCAGACCCTCCACCACCACCACTACCAGTCAGACCCTCCACCACCACCATCACCACCACTACCAGTCAGACCCTCCACCACTACCAGTCAGACCCTCCACCACCACTACTACCAGTCAGACCCTCCACCACCACCACTACCAGTCAGACCCTCCACCACTACCAGTCAGACCCTCCACCACCACCACCACCACCACTACAAGTCAGACCCTCCACCACCACCACTACCAGTCAGACCCTCCTCCACTACCACCACCACTACCAGTCAGACCCTCCTCCACCACCACCACCACCACCACAGACCCTCCTCCACCACCACCACCACTACCAGTCAGACCCTCCTCCACCACCACCACCACAAGTCAGACCCTCCTCCACCACCACCACTACCAGTCAGACCCTCCACCACCACCACCACCACTACCAAGTCAGACCCTCCACCACCACCACTACCAGTCAGACCCTCCCTCCACCACCACCACCACCACCACTACCAGTCAGACCCTCCACCACCACCACCACCACCACTACCAGTCAGACCCTCCACCACCACCACCAGTCAGACCCCACCACCACCACCACTACCAGTCAGAACCACCACCACCACCACCACTACCAGTCAGACCCTCCACCACCACCACCACCACTACCAGTCAGACCCTCCACCACCACCACCACCACTACCAGTCAGACCCTCCACCACCACCACCACCACAGACCCTCCTCCACCACCACCACCACTACCAGTCAGACCCTCCTCCACCACCACCACCACTACCAGTCAGACCCTCCTCCACCACCACCACCACTACCAGTCAGACCCTCCTCCACCACCACCACCACCACTACCAGTCAGACCCTCCTCCACCACCACCACCACCACTACCAGTCAGACCCTCCAGTCAGACCCTCCACCACCACCACCAGTCAGACCCTCCTCCACCACCACCACCACTACCAGTCAGACCCTCCTCCACCACCACCACCACTACCAGTCAGACCCTCCTCCACCACCACCACTACCAGTCAGACCCTCCTCCACCACCACCACCACCACCAGTCAGACCCTCCTCCACCACCACCAGTCAGACCCTCCTCCACCACCACCACCACCACCACTACCAGTCAGACCCTCCTCCACCACCACCACTACCAGTCAGACCCTCCTCCCACCACCACCACAGACCCTCCTCCACCACCACCACCACTACCAGTCAGACCCTCCTCCACCACCACCACCACTACCAGTCAGACCCTCCTCCACCACCACCACCACAGACCCTACCAGTCAGACCCTCCTCCACCACCACCACCACTACCAGTCAGACCCTCCTCCACCACCACTACCAGTCAGACCCTCCTCCACCACCACCACCACTACCAGTCAGACCCTCCTCCACAACCACTACCAGTCAGACCCTCCTCCACCACCACCACCACTACCAGTCAGACCCTCCTCCACCACCACCAGTCAGACCCTCCTCCACCACCACCACCACTACCAGTCAGACCCTCCTCCACCACCACCACTACCAGTCAGACCCTCCTCCACCACCACCACCACCAGTCAGACCCTCCTCCACCACCACCACCACTACCAGTCAGACCCTCCTCCACCACCACCACCACTACCAGTCAGACCCTCCTCCACCACCACCACCACTACCAGTCAGACCCTCCTCCACCACCACCACCACTACCAGTCAGACCCTCCTCCACCACCACCACCACTACCAGTCAGACCCTCCTCCACCACCACCACCACTACCAGTCAGACCCTCCACCACCACTACCAGTCAGACCCTCCTCCACCACCACCACCACTACCAGTCAGACCCTCCTCCACAACCACTACCAGTCAGACCCTCCTCCACCACCACCACTACCAGTCAGACCCTCCACCACCACCACTACCAGTCAGACCCTCCACCACCACCACTACCAGTCAGACCCTCCACCACCACCACCACTACCAGTCAGACCCTCCTCCACCACCACCACTACCAGTCAGACCCTCCTCCACCACCACCACTACCAGTCAGACCCTCCTCCACCACCACCACCACCACCACCACTACCAGTCAGACCCTCCTCCACCACCACCACCACCAGTCAGACCCTCCTCCACCACCACCACTACCAGTCAGACCCTCCTCCACCACCACCACTAATCAAATCAAATTTATTTATATAGCCCTTCGTACATCAGCTGATATCTCAAAGTACTGTACAAAAACCCAGCCTAAAACCCCAAACAGCAAGCAATGCCGGTGTAGAAGCACGGTGGCTAGGAAAAACTCCCTAGAAAGGCCAAAACCTAGGAAGAAACCTAGAGAGGAACCAGGCTATGTGGGGTGGCCAGTCCTCTTCTGGCTGTGCCGGGTGGAGATTATAACAGAACATGGCCAAGTTGTTCAAATGTTCATAAATGACCAGCATGGTCGAATAATAATAAGGCAGAACAGTTGAAACTGGAGCAGCAGCACAGTCAGGTGGAAGTTGAAACTGGAGCAGCAGCATGGCCAGGTGGACTGGGGACACTACAAGTCAGACCCTCCACCACCACTACAAGTCAGACCCTCCACCACCACTACAAGTCAGACCCTCCACCACCACTACCAGTCAGACCCTCCACCACCACTACTACCAGTCAGACCCTCCACCACCACCACCACCACCATTACCAGTCAGACCCTCCACCACCACCACTACCAGTCAGACCCTCCACCACCACCACTACCAGTCAGACCCTCCACCACCACCACTACCAGTCAGACCCTCCACCACCACCACTACCAGTCAGACCCTCCACCACCACCACTACCAGTCAGACCCTCCACCACCACCACTACCAGTCAGACCCTCCACCACCACCACTACCAGTCAGACCCTCCACCACCACCACTACCAGTCAGACCCTCCACCACCACCACTACCAGTCAGACCCTCCACCACCACCAGTCAGACCCTCCACCACCACCAGTCAGACCCTCCACCACCACCACCACCACTACCAGTCAGACCCTCCACCACCACCACCACCACCACTACCAGTCAGACCCTCCACCACCACTACAGTCAGACCCTCCACCACCACCACTACCAGTCAGACCCTCCACCACCACCACTACCATTCAGACCCTCCACCACCACCACTACCAGTCAGACCCTCCACCACCACCACCACCAGTCAGACCCTCCACCACCACCACCACCAGTCAGACCCTCCACCACCACCACCACCACCACCAGTCAGACCCTCCACCACCACCACCAGTCAGAGACCCTCCACCACCACCACTACCAGTCAGACCCTCCACCACCACCACCACCAGTCAGACCCTCCACCACCACCACCACCAGTCAGACCCTCCACCACCACCACCACCAGTCAGACCCTCCACCACCACCACCACCACCATACCAGTCAGACCCTCCACCACCACCACTACCAGTCAGACCCTCCACCACCACCACTACCAGTCAGACCCCACCACCACCACCAGTCAGACCCTCCACCACCACCACCACCACTACCAGTCAGACCCTCCACCAGTCAGACCCCTCCACCACCACCACTACCAGTCAGACCCTCCACCACCACCACCACTACCAGTCAGACCCTCCACCACCACCACTACCAGTCAGACCCTCCACCACCACCACTACCAGTCAGACCCTCCACCACCACCACTACCAGTCAGACCCTCCTCCACCACCCACCACTACCAGTCAGACCCTCCTCCACCACCACCACCACTACAGTCAGACCCTCCACCACCACCACTACCAGTCAGACCCTCCACCACCACCACTACCAGTCAGACCCTCCACCACCACCACTACCAGTCAGACCCCTCCACCACCACCACTACCAGTCAGACCCTCCACCACCACCACTACCAGTCAGACCCTCCACCACCACCACCACCAGTCAGACCCTCCACCACCACCAGTCAGACCCTCCACCACCACCACCAGTCAGACCCTCCTCCACCACCACCACCACTACCAGTCAGACCCTCCTCCACCACCACCACTACCAGTCAGACCCTCCACCACCACCACCACCACTACCAGTCAGACCCTCCACCACCACCACCACCAGTCAGACCCTCCACCACCACCACCACCACCAGTCAGACCCTCCACCACCACCACCACTACAGTCAGACCCTCCACCACCACCACAGACCCTCCACCACCACCACCAGTCAGACCCTCCACCACCACCACCACCACCAGTCAGACCCTCCACCACCCACTACCAGTCAGACCCTCCACCACCACCACCACCACCACCACTACCAGACCCTCCACCACCACCAGTCAGACCCTCCACCACCACCACCCTCCACCACCAGTCAGACCCTCCCACCACCCACCAGTCAGACCCTCCACCACCACCACCACTACAGTCAGACCCTCCTCCACCACCACTACCAGTCAGACCCTCCACCACCACCACTACCAGTCAGACCCTCCACCACCAGTCAGACCCTCCACCACCACCACCACCACTACCAGTCAGACCCTCCACCACCACCACCACCACCACTACCAGTCAGACCCTCCACCACCACTACTAGTCAGACCCTCCACCACCACCACCACCACTACCAGTCAGACCCTCCACCACCACCAGTCAGACCCTCCACCACCACCACTACCAGTCAGACCCTCCACCACCACCACTACCAGTCAGACCCTCCACCACTCCACCACCACCACCACTACCAGTCAGACCCTCCACCACCACCACTACCAGTCAGACCCTCCACCACCACCACCACCAGTCAGACCCTCCACCACCACCACTACCAGTCAGACCCTCCACCACCACCACCACCACCAGTCAGACCCTCCACCACCACCACTACCAGTCAGACCCTCCACCACCACCACCACCACTACCAGTCAGACCCTCCACCACCACCACCACCAGTCAGACCCTCCACCACCACCACCACCAGTCAGACCCTCCCACCACCACCACCACTACCAGTCAGACCCTCCACCACCACCACCACCAGTCAGACCCCTCCACCACCACCACCACCACCAGTCAGACCCTCCACCACCACCACCACCAGTCAGAACCTCCACCACCACCACCACCAGTCAGAACCTCCACCACCACCACCAGTCAGAACCTCCACCACCACCACCACCACCACCACCACCAGTCAGACCCTCCACCACCACAAGTCAGACCCTCCACCACCACCACCACCACCACCACTACAGTCAGACCCTCCACCACCACCAGTCAGACCCTCCACCACCACAGACCACCACCCCCACCAGTCAGACCCTCCACCCCCACCAGTCAGACCCTCCACCACCACGACCACCACTACCAGTCAGACCCTCCTCCACCACCACCACCAGTCAGACCCTCCTCCACCACCACCACCACCAGTCAGACCACTCTCCACCACCACCACTACCAGTCAGACCCTCCACCACCACCACCAGTCAGACCCTCCTCCACCACCACCACTACCAGTCAGACCCTCCACCACCACCACTACCAGTCAGACCCTCCACCACCACCACTACCAGTCAGACCCTCCACCACCACCACTACCAGTCAGACCCTCCACCACCACCACTACCAGTCAGACCCTCCACCACCACCACTACCAGTCAGACCCTCCACCACCACCACCACCACTACCAGTCAGACCCTCCACCACCACCACCACCACTACCAGTCAGACCCTCCACCACCACCACCACCACTACCAGTCAGACCCTCCACCACCACCACTACAGTCAGACCCTCCACCACCACCACTACCAGTCAGACCCTCCACCACCACCACTACCATTCAGACCCTCCACCACCACCACTACCAGTCAGACCCTCCACCACCACCACCACCAGTCAGACCCTCCACCACCACCACCACCAGTCAGACCCTCCACCACCACCACCAGTCAGACCCTCCACCACCACCACCACCACCAGTCAGACCCTCCACCACCACCACTACCAGTCAGACCCTCCACCACCACCACCACCAGTCAGACCCTCCACCACCACCAGTCAGACCCTCCACCACCACCACCACCACCAGTCAGACCCTCCACCACCACCACCACCAGTCAGACCCTCCACCACCACCACCACCAGAACCTCCACCACCACCACCACCAGTCAGACCACCACCACCACCACCAGTCAGACCCCACCACCACCACCACCACCAGTCAGACCCTCCACCACCACCACCACCAGTCAGACCCTCCCACCACCACCACTACCAGTCAGACCCTCCACCACCACCAGTCAGACCCTCCACCACCACCCAGACCCTCCACCACCAGTCAGACCCTCCAGAGACCCTCCACCACCACCCACCACTACCAGTCAGACCCTCCTCCACCACCACCACCATGGCCAAGTTGTTCAAATGTTCACTACCAGTCAGACCCTCCTCCACCACCACCACTACCAGTCAGACCCTCCTCCACCACCACCACCCACCCACCACTACAGTCAGACCCTCCACCACCACCACCACCACCAGTCAGACCCTCCTCCACCACCACCACTACCAGTCAGACCCTCCTCCACCACCACCACCATTACCAGTCAGACCCTCCTCCACCACCACCACTACCAGTCAGACCCTCCACCACCACCACCACTACCAGTCAGACCCTCCACCACCACCACCACTACCAGTCAGACCCTCCTCCACCACCACCACCAGTCAGACCCTCCACCACCACCAGTCAGACCCTCCCACCACCACCACTACCAGTCAGACCCTCCACCACCACCACTACCAGTCAGACCCTCCCACCACCACCACTACCAGTCAGACCCTCCTCCACCACCACCACTACCAGTCAGACCCTCCTCCACCACCACCACCACTACCAGTCAGACCCCACCACCACCACCAGTCAGACCCTCCTCCACCACCACCACTACAGTCAGACCCTCCACCACCACCACTACAGTCAGACCCTCCACCACCACTACTACTACAGTCAGACCCTCCACCACCACCACCACTACCAGTCAGACCCTCCACCACCACCAGTCAGACCCTCTCCACCACCACCACCACCAGTCAGACCCTCCACCACCACCACAGACACTCCACCACCACTACCAGTCAGACCCTCCACCACCACCACCACTACCAGTCAGACCCTCCACCACCACCACCCACTACCAGTCAGACCCTCCACCACCACCACTTACCAGTCAGACCCTCCACCACCACCCAGACCCTCCACCACCACTACCAGTCAGACCCTCCACCCACCACTCCACCAGTCAGACCCTCCACCACCACCACCACCACTACCAGTCAGACCCTCCTCCACCACCACCACTACCAGTCAGACCCTCCACCACCACCACCACTACCAGTCAGACCCTCCACCACCACCACCACCAGTCAGACCCTCCACCACCACCAGTCAGACCCTCCACCACCCTCCACCACCAGTCAGACCCTCCTCCACCACCACCACCACCCAGTCAGACCCTCCATCACCCTCACCACCACCACCACTACCAGTCAGACCCTCCACCACCCCCAAACTACCAGTCAGACCCTCCACCACCACCACCACCAGTCAGACCCTCCACCACCACCACCCTACCAAGTCAGACCTCCACCACCAACCAGACCCTCCACCCCCACCAGTCAGACCCTCCACCACCACTGGCTGTGCCACAGAACATGGCCAAGTTGTTCAACACCAAACAGCAAGTCAGACCCTCCAATACTACTACAAGTAGACCCTCCACCACCACACCACCAGTCAGACCCTCCACCACCACTACCACCCACCACCACTACTACAGTCAGACCCTCCACCACCACTACTCAGGTGGAAGTCAGAAACCACCACCAGTCAGACCCTCCACCACCACTACAAGTCAGACCCTCCACCACCACTACCAGTCAGACCCTCCACCACCACCAGTCAGACACTCCACCACCCTCCACCACTACCAGTCAGACCCTCCACCACCACCACCAGTCAGACCACCACCAGTCAGACCCTCCACCACCACCACCACCACCACTACCAGTCAGACCCTCCACCACCACCACCACCACCAGTCAGACCCTCCACCACCACCACCACCACCATTACCAGTCAGACCCTCCACCACCACCACCACCACCATTACCAGTCAGACCCTCCACACCACCACCACTACCAGTCAGACCCTCCACCACCACCACTACCAGTCAGACCCTCCACCACCACCACCAGTCAGACCCTCAGACCCTCCACCACCACCACCAGACCACCACCACCACCAGTCAGACCCTCCACCACCACCACCACCACCACCAGTCAGACCCTCCACCACCACCACCACTACCAGTCAGACCCTCCACCACCACCAGTCAGACCCCACCACCACCACCACCAGTCAGACCCTCCACCACCACCACCACCAGACCCTCCACCACCACCACTACCAGTCAGACCCTCCACCACCACCACTACCAGTCAGACCCTCCACCACCACCACCACCACCAGTCAGACCCTCCACCACCACCACCACCAGTCAGACCCTCCACCACCACCACCAGTCAGACCCTCCACCACCACCAGTCAGACCCTCCACCACCACCACCACCAGTCAGACCCTCCACCACCACCACCACCAGTCAGACCCTCCACCACCACCAGTCAGACCCTCCACCACCACCACCACCAGTCAGAACCTCCACCACCACCACCACCAGTCAGAACCTCCACCACCACCACCACCACCAGTCAGACCCTCCACCACCACAAGTCAGACCCTCCACCACCACCACCACTACAAGTCAGACCCTCCACCACCACCAGTCAGACCCTCCACCACCACCCAGACCCTCCACCCCCACCAGTCAGACCCTCCACCACCACGACCACCACTACCAGTCAGACCCTCCTCCACCACCACCACCACTCAGACCCTCCACCACCACCACTACCAGTCAGACCCTCCTCCACCACCACCACTACCAGTCAGACCCTCCTCCACCACCACCAGTCAGACCCTCCTCCACCACCACCACTACCAGTCAGACCCTCCTCCACCACCACCACTACCAGTCAGACCCTCCTCCACCACCACTACCAGTCAGACCCTCCTCCACCACCACCACTACCAGTCAGACCCTCCTCCACCACCACCACTACCAGTCAGACCCTCCTCCACCACCACCACTACCAGTCAGACCCTCCTCCACCACCAGTCAGACCCTCCTCCACCACCACCACTACCAGTCAGACCCTTCTCCACCACCACCAGTCAGACCCTCCTCCACCACCACCACTACCAGTAAGACCCTCCTTCACCACCACCACTACCAGTCAGACCCTCCTTCACCACCACCACCAGTCAGACCCTCCTCCACCACCACCACCACTACCAGTCAGACCCTCCACCACCACTACTACTACAAGTCAGACCCTCCACCACCACTACTACTACAAGTCAGACCCTCCACCACCACTACTACTACAAGTCAGACCCTCCACCACCACTACTACTACAAGTCAGACCCTCCACCACCACTACTACTACAAGTCAGACCCTCCACCACCACTACTACTTCAAGTCAGACCCTCCACCACCACTACAAGTCAGACCCTCCACCACCACTACAAGTCAGACACTCCACCACCACTACCAGTCAGACCCTCCACGACCACCTCCACTACCAGTCAGACCCTCCACCCAGAGTTAGACCCTCCACGACCACTACCAGTCAGACCCTCCACCCCCACCCCGAGTTAGACCCTCCACCACCAGTCAGACCCTCCACCACCACCCAGACCCTCCACCCCCACCAGTCAGACCCTCCACCACCACCACTACCAGTCAGACCCTCCTCCACCACCACCACCACCACTACCAGTCAGACCCTCCTCCACCACCACCACCACTACCAGTCAGACCCTCCTCCACCACCACCACTACCAGTCAGACCCTCCTCCACCACCACCACTACCAGTCAGACCCTCCACCACCACTACCAGTCAGACCCTCCACCACCACCACTACCAGTCAGACCCTCCTCCACCACCAGTCAGACCCTCCTCCACCACCACCACTACCAGTCAGACCCTCCTCCACCACCACCAGTCAGACCCTTCCACCACCACCAGTCAGACCCTCCTCCACCACCACCACTACCAGTCAGACCCTCCACCACCACCACCACTACCAGTCAGACCCTCCACCACCACCACCAGTCAGACCCTCCTCCACCACCACCACTACAAGTCAGACCCTCCACCACCACCCAGAGACCCTCCACCACCACTACTACCACAGACCCTCCACCACCACTACTACTACAAGTCAGACCCTCCACCACCACTACTACTTCAGTCAGACCCTCCACCACCAGTCAGACCCTCCACCACCACCAGACCACCACCACTACCAGTCAGACCCTCCACGACCACCTCCACTACCAGTCAGACCCTCCACCCAGAGTTAGACCCTCCACGACCACTACCAGTCAGACCCTCCACCCCCCCCCCGAGTTAGACCCTCCACCACCAGTCAGACCCTCCACCACCACCCAGACCCTCCACCACCACTACCAGTCAGACCCTCCACCCCCACCCCGAGTTAGACACTCCACCACCAGTCAGACCCTCCACCACCACCCAGACCCTCCACCCCCACCAGTCAGACCCTCCACCACCACCACCACCACCACTACCAGTCAGACCCTCCACCCCCACCCCGAGTTAGACCCTCCACCACCAGTCAGACCCTCCACCACCACCCAGACCCTCCACCCCCACCAGTCAGACCCTCCACCACCACGACCACCACTACCAGTCAGACCCTCCACCACCACCACCAGTCAGACCCTCCTTCACCACCACTACTACTACAAGTCAGACCCTCCACCACCACTACTACTACAAGTCAGACCCTCCACCACCACTACTACTACAAGTCAGAACCTCCACCACCACTACTACTTCAAGTCAGACCCTCCACCACCACTACAAGTCAGACCCTCCACCACCACTACCAGTCAGACCCTCCACGACCACCTCCACTACCAGTCAGACCCTCCACCCCGAGTTAGACCCTCCACGACCACTACCAGTCAGACCCTCCACCCCCACCCCGAGTTAGACCCACCACCAGTCAGACCCTCCACCACCACCCAGACCCTCCACCACCACTACCAGTCAGACCCTCCACCCCCACCCCGAGTTAGACCCTCCACCACCAGTCAGACCCTCCACCACTACCCAGACCCTCCACCCCCACCAGTCAGACCCTCCACCCCCACCAGTCAGACCCTCCACCACCACTACAAGTCAGACCCTCCACCACCACTACCAGTCAGACCCTCCACCACCACCTCCACTACCAGTCAGACCCTCCACCCCGAGTTAGACCCTCCACGACCACTACCAGTCAGACCCTCCACGACCACTACCAGTCAGACCCTCCACCCCCACCCAGAGTTAGACCCTCCACCACCAGTCAGACCCTCCACCACCACCCAGACCCTCCACCACCACCCAGACCCTCCACCCCCACCAGTCAGACCCTCCACCCCCACCCCGAGTTAGACCCTCCACCACCAGTCAGACCCTCCACCACCACCCAGACCCTCCACCCCCACCAGTCCCCTCCACCCCCAGACCCTCCACCCCCACCAGTCAGACCCTCCACCCCCAGTCAGACCCTCCACCACCACCAGTCAGACCATCCACCACCAATCAGACCATCAGCCCCACCACCACCAGACCCTCAGACCCAGACCATCCACCACCACCAGTCAGACCCTCCACCCCCACCAGTCAGAACATCAGACCCTCCACCACCAGTCAGACCCCCACCACCAGTCAGACCCTCCATCACCACCCCACCACCACTACCAGTCAGACCCTCCATCATCCACCCCACCACCCCCACCAGTCAGACCCTCCACCCCCACCAGTCAGAACATACAGACCCTCCACCACCAGTCAGAACATACAGACCCTCCACCACCAGTCAGACCCTCCACCACCAGTCAGACCCTCCATCATCCACCCCACCACCACTACCAGTCAGACCCTCCATCATCCACCCCACCACCCCCACCCCCACCAGTCAGACCCTCCACCCCCACCAGTCAGACCCTCCACCCCCACCAGTCAGACCCTCCACCCCCACCAGTCAGAACATACAGACCCTCCACCACCAGTCAGAACATACAGACCCTCCACCACCAGTCAGACCCTCCACCACCAGTCAGACCCTCCATCATCCACCCCACCACCACTACCAGTCAGACCCTCCATCATCCACCCCACCACCACTACCAGTCAGACCCTCCACCCCCACCAGTCAGACCCTCCACCCCCACCAGTCAGAACATACACCCCCACCAGTCAGAACATACACCCCCACCAGTCGTACACCATAGCATCAGGTTCTATAACCCTGCAGCTCTTCTGTTCCAGGGGTCAAAAATGTCACCAAATATCGAATTTGATTAAATATACTATTTATTCCCTAGTAAAAAGGATACAAAATCATACCAATACACAGTCAGTGAATTTCATATTCATACATATCAAAAACATGTGTGCTATTGAACACAATGATTCCCTTAAAGAGATACAACACTCCCTCTGTCCAACTCTGGAAATGGAGACTAACGGAAGAACTGGCTGTTGAATGACAGTCTCCTCATCTGAAATGATGTGAAAGGATAGGTAGCAGTTCAAGAGATGCTAATGCTGGCAGATGCTAATGCTGGCAGTTCAAGAGATGCTAATGCTGGCAGTTCAAGAGATGCTAATGCTGGCAGTTCAAGAGATGCTAATGCTGGCAGTTCAAGAGATGCTAATGCTGGCAGTTCAAGAGATGCTAATGCTGGCAGTTCAAGAGATGCTAATGCTAGCAGTTCAAGAGATGCTAATGCTGGCAGTTCAAGAGATGCTAATGCTAGCAGTTCAAGAGATGCTAATGCTGGCAGTTCAAGAGATGCTAATGCTGGCAGTTCAAGAGATGCTAATGCTAGCAGTTCAAGAGATGCTAATGCTGGCAGTTCAAGAGATCGCAAAAGAGCGAGAGAAAAGGAGAGGGAGGTTGAGTAGATTCACCTATTATGTCGATGTTAACCTAGATAGGGAGGTTGAGTACAGAACAGAAAATCATTTATAGAGCACGACCGATAGGATGAAAATCGACATTTGAAACATATTTTATTGGACAATTGCTAATTTTGGATGGCAATTTACGAGACTCCAGTGTGGAAAAATTACACCTTAATTTCTCCGATGTAAAACACTCAAATCAACATCAGTAAGTTGTGCCCCCCCCCAAAAAAAGAAACCCCCATCATTCAGGCTCTAATCATTTCTAGCCAGAGCAAAGAAGACAGAAATAAACAGACAAGTAGTTTAATCAGGAGACAGTCCAAGGGCATTCCGTTCACACCGAGCATAGAGGGAGAGACAACAAAAATCCATTAAAGAAGACATGTGGCTTAGAGTCCCACTGAGGTGATGATCTGGGTCAGGACACCTGTCATGCAGCAGTCCTGTGCTCCTGTCCCTGTGTACAATAGATAGATGGCCCAGCCATTGTCGGGGCTCTGGCTCTGACCTATGACCAGAGAGCTGCTCGCTCAGACAGAGCCGGGGCAAAGGTCATGTCATGGCTGTCACCTCTGTACTGAGGTCCTACTGGACCCCCCCAGGCTCTGCTTTACCCTACCCTGCCTCAACCTCTGACCTTTAGCCTCTGGCTCTGAGTCACTGAGTTCCAGGTCAGGGCAGTATCCATCCGTCTCCTTGTACGGTGGTGATCTGGTACCACCGAGTCCCTGGGGGACTCCAGGAACTGGTTTGGCCCAGGGTCGGTCCTTGGCTGATCTGGTACCACCGAGTCCCTGGGGGACTCCGGGAACTGGTTTGGCCCAGGGTCGGTCCTGGGCTGATCTGGTGCCTTTACCCTCCTGGGACACCTTGTCCCCCCGCAGGTCCTCCGTGGTCCGCACCAAGCTGACCGTCGCCTCCTTGAACGACCGGCTGAAGTGCTCCATGGTGGAATCACTGAAGCTGACTGATTGGCTGGCCTTGACCCCTGAGTCCTCGCTGGTTTCCTGTTCGCTGGGGGTCTGACAAGAGCTGTCCTTCTGGGCCACGCCCACCATCTTCTCCATCACGCCGTTGGATCTAGGGACGTGGCCTGTCCACTCTTGGTCCAGTTTGCCGTTTCCATTGGAAGGGTGGCCATGTAGGGCAGGGTGGAGCGTCAACGGTTTACCCATTAGAGGCTTGCCAGTCTGTTTAATGGTCAGGGCTGAGCCCCTGGCAGAACGGTTAGTCAGTGTTGGTCCAGTGGCATTACTCCCCTCCCTACGTGACTGACCTGAAGCAGACAGCAGGCTGCCATTGGAGCACTCCTCTCTCTTGCCTCGCCCATGGAGCTGAGGCTTCCCTCCTCCTTTACCTAACCCTCCCCCTTACCCTTCCCCAGCCCCCCTTCCCTAGCCCCTTCCCTCCCCCACTGCGTTGGTGAACGTTCCCGCTGTTATCTGGACACAGGGGGCCGTTGCCTGACTTGGAGCCGGTCTTCCCGTTACCCAGCGACACTTTGGGCATCTTCAGCGTCAGGGTGATTCTGGGAGGAGGCCGGAACAACATGCTGTCCACCGGCAGACCTGGAGAGAAAAGACCATGAGGGCCAATCAGAATTATGGGTTAGTCCCCATCTCCTCCCACACCACCATGAGGGCCAATCAGAATTATGGGTTGGTCCCCATCCCCTCCCATAGAAACTTTTAAAAGGGGGAATGAACTTTGATTTGGCCTCATTTTGTGGCTTGGTCATAAAGAAATGCCATGACTGACTACAAATGAGAGTCAATTAGAGCAGCCTAGCT
This sequence comes from Oncorhynchus tshawytscha, assembly GCF_018296145.1. Lineage (NCBI taxonomy): Eukaryota > Metazoa > Chordata > Actinopteri > Salmoniformes > Salmonidae > Oncorhynchus > Oncorhynchus tshawytscha. The sequence continues at coordinate 1,048,029 of NC_056434.1, forward strand.
CTGGGGCTAGTTAGGGGCCGTCAATAAATTACACGATGGGAAGATATTTTCATGTTGCACATCTTTTAGTTGTCTTGTTAATATGATTTTTTACTATTTATAGTTGGTTTGAGGTTAAGTCATTGAAATTTGGAGCTATTGACATTTTATAATATTGTCCCATGTACTTTAATTTACTGATGGTCACTAACTAGCCCCATAGGGATATCGCTCCCAAGTAGCACAGCGGTCTAAGTGCAAGAGGCGTCACTACAGTCCCTGGTTCGAATCCAGGCTGTATCACATCCGGCCGTGATTGGGTGTCCCATAGGGTGGCTCTCAATTGGCCCAGCGTCGTTCAGGTTCGGCCGGGGTAGGCCGTCATTGTAAATAAGAATTTGTTCTTAACTGACTTGCCTAGTTAAAAATATATATCATTTTTTAAATGCATAAATTAGTATGCCATCCTGGCCTTTAAAGCATACTAATTTCACATACTATAAAACGTTATTTTTTCACATGTCCAAAATACCTATTATTTAGAATGCAAGTATGGTTAATTCGGATACGGCCACACACAAATCTTACCAGCGGAGATCTCCTGGCTGAGCAGTTTGACGTGGAGGTTGAAGATCTGCTCCTGGGCCTTGCTCTGAGACAGTTTCAGCTTCTCCCTCCGACTCACCATGTAACACAGGTTCCTCACCTGTAGGGGACACAACATGGCCGTCAGGTGAGCTAACAAACACTCACCCTAAGCCACCCAGCAATCTGTCTCCATCTGGAGGCCGTTTTATAGTTTCCATCTCCCCTGAGATAAATGAATTGATTTAGAGGTCAAGCTACAGATCTATTGTACTTGTCATGATTATTATTCTATCTTTTTCGTTGGATCCTTGTATAATTATTTTTACATTTGATTACTTGTGTGGATTTAGTAAAACTTGTGTGGAAACAATTCTTAATTTTTACTTCCGGCGCCGACAGAGATGGCCGCCTCGCTTCGCGTTCCTAGGAAACTATGCAGTTTTTTGTTTTTTTACGTGTTATTTCTTACATTAGTACCCCAGGTCATCTTAGGTTTCATTACATACAGTCGAGAAGAACTACTGAATATAAGATCAGCGTCAACTCACCATCAGTACGACCAAGAATATGTTTTTCACGACGCGGATCCTGTGTTCTGCCCTTACAAACAGGACAACGGAGTGGATTCCATGCAGCGACCCAAAAAACGACTCCGAAAAGAGGGAAACGAGGCGGTCTTCTGGTCAGACTCCGGAGACGGGCACACCGTGCACCACTCCCTAGCATTCTTCTTGCCAAAGTCCAGTCTCTTGACAACAAGGTTGATGAAATCCGAGCAAGGGTAGCATTCCAGAGGGACATCAGAGACTGTAACGTTCTCTGCTTCACGGAAACATGGCTCACTGGAACGACGCTATCCGAGGTGGTGCAGCCAACGGGTTTCTCCACGCATCGCGCCGACAGAGACAAACATCTTTCTGGTAAGAAGAGGGGCGGGGGCGTATGCCTTATGACTAACGTGACATGGTGTGATGAAAGAAACATACAGGAACTCAAATCCTTCTGTTCACCTGATTTAAAATTCCTCACAATCAAATGTAGACCGCATTATCTACCAAGAGAATTCTCTTCGATTATAATCACAGCCGTATATATCCCCCAAGCAGACACATCGATGGCTCTGAACGAACTTTATTTAACTCTGCAAACTGGAAACGATTTATCCGGAGGCTGCATTCATTGTAGCTGGGGATTTTAACAAGGCTAATCTGAAAACAAGACTCCCTCAATTTTATCAGCATATCGATTGCGCAACCAGGGGTGGAAAGACCTTGGATCATTGTTACTCTAACTTCCGCGACGCATATAAAGCCCTGCCCCGCCCCCCTTTCGGAAAAGCTGACCACGACTCCATTTTGTTGATCCCTGCCTACAGACAGAAACTGAAACAAGAAGCTCCCACGCTGAGGTCTGTCCAACGCTGGTCCGACCAAGCTGACTCCACACTCCAAGACTGCTTCCATCACGTGGACTGGGAGATGTTTCGTATTGCGTCAGACAACAACATTGACGAATACGCTGATTCGGTGTGCGAGTTCATTAGAACGTGCGTTGAAGATGTCGTTCCCATAGCAACGATTAAAACATTCCCTAACCAGAAACCGTGGATTGATGGCAGCATTCGTGTGAAACTGAAAGCGCGAACCACTGCTTTTAATCAGGGCAAGGTGTCTGGTGACATGACTGAATACAAACAGTGCAGCTATTCCCTCCGCAAGGCTATTAAACAAGCTAAGCGTCAGTACAGAGACAAAGTAGAATCTCAATTCAACGGCTCAGACACAAGAGGCATGTGGCAGGGTCTACAGTCAATCACGGACTACAGGAAGAAATCCAGCCCAGTCACGGACCAGGATGTCTTGCTCCCAGGCAGACTAAATAACTTTTTTGCCCGCTTTGAGGACAATACAGTGCCAATGACACGGCCTGCAATGAAAACATGCGGTCTCTCCTTCACTGCAGCCGAGGTGAGTAAGACATTTAAAAGTGTTAACCCTCGCAAGGCTGCAGGCCCAGACGGCATCCCCAGCCGCGCCCTCAGAGCATGCGCAGACCAGCTGGCCGGTGTGTTTACGGACATATTCAATCAATCCCTATACCAGTCTGCTGCTCCCACATGCTTCAAGAGGGCCACCATTGTTCCTGTTCCCAAGAAAGCTAAGGTAACTGAGCTAAACGACTACCGCCCGTAGCACTCACATCCGTCATCATGAAGTGCTTTGAGAGACTAGTCAAGGACCATATCACCTCCACCCTACCTGACACCCTAGACCCACTCCAATTTGCTTACCGCCCAAATAGGTCCACAGACGATGCAATCTCAACCACACTGCACACTGCCCTAACCCATCTGGACAAGAGGAATACCTATGTGAGAATGCTGTTCATCGACTACAGCTCGGCATTCAACACCATAGTACCCTCCAAGCTCGTCATCAAGCTCGAGACCCTGGGTCTCGACCCCGCCCTGTGCAACTGGGTACTGGACTTCCTGACGGGCCGCCCCCAGGTGGTGAGGGTAGGCAACAACATCTCCTCCCCGCTGATCCTCAACACTGGGGCCCCACAAGGGTGCGTTCTGAGCCCTCTCCTGTACTCCCTGTTCACCCACGACTGCGTGGCCACGCACGCCTCCAACTCAATCATCAAGTTTGCGGACGACACAACAGTGGTAGGCTTGATTACCAACAACGACGAGACGGCCTACAGGGAGGAGGTGAGGGCCCTCGGAGTGTGGTGTCAGGAAAATAACCTCACACTCAACGTCAACAAAACTAAGGAGATGATTGTGGACTTCAGGAAACAGCAGAGGGAACACCCCCTATCCACATCGATGGAACAGTAGTGGAGAGGGTAGCAAGTTTTAAGTTCCTCGGCATACACATCACAGACAAACTGAATTGGTCCACTCACACAGAGAGCATCGTGAAGAAGGCGCAGCAGCGCCTCTTCAACCTCAGGAGGCTGAAGAAATTCGGCTTGTCACCAAAAGCACTCACAAACTTCTACAGATGCACAATCAAGAGCATCCTGGCGGGCTGTATCACCGCCTGGTATGGCAACTGCTCCGCCCACAACCGTAAGGCTCTCCAGAGGGTAGTGAGGTCTGCACAACGCATCACCGGGGGCAAACTACCTGCCCTCCAGGACACCTACACCACCCGATGTTACAGGAAGGCCATAAAGATCATCAAGGACATCAACCACCCGAGCCACTGCCTGTTCACCCCGCTATCATCCAGAAGGCGTGGTCAGTACAGGTGCATCAAAGCTGGGACCGAGAGACTGAAAAACAGCTTCTATCTCAAGGCCATCAGACTGTTAAACAGCCACCACTAACATTGAGTGGCTGCTGCCAACACACTGACACTGACTCAACTCCAGCCACTTTAATAATGGGAATTGATGGGAAATGATGTAAATATATCACTAGCCACTTTAAACAATGCTACCTTATATAATGTTACTTACCCTACACTATTCATCTCATATGTATATGTATATACTGTACTCTATATCATCGACTGCATCCTTATGTAATACATGTATCACTAGCCACTTTAACTATGCCACTTTGTTTACATACTCATATATGTATATACTGTACTCGATACCATCTACTGTATCACTCGCATTAACATCTGCTAACCATGTGCATGTGACAAATAAAATTTGATTTGATATGCCTATTTTAGCTTAAATTTGAGGGAATATCTACAGGAACTGAATTTGTTTTCTTCCCTCAAGAGATTTGAGCTCTTCTGATTTGCACTCATTCCCCACCCCCAATATTCCTGCTTTTTGAAGCGCTTTTATATACCCTAACCTCTTTGGCCCCCAGGCCTGACCGCTAACCATTCCAGAGACCTGAGCCCTAACCTCTGTCACCCTCCCCAACACCGTAACTCCTCACCGTAACCCTCCCCCTCCCCACCGTAACCCTCCCCCTCCCTGTTACGGTGGCAGGTAGCCTACTCTCATTCCTTTTTACATTCTGAAGGGAAGGTTATATTATGTACGGGCCCATAACCGAATACCTCTCCTGCAGGGAACAACACGGTGACAGATTCGTCCTGTAAGACCCTGGATTGGAACCGGCAACCCCTGGCTACCTGCCATCCCATAGAAGCACCCAACTCAGATCTTGATATGACAGAGCTTGGAGTTCATAGAACTATACTGAACAAAAATAGAAACTCAACATGTAACAATTTGACAATTCATTGGGAAAGTATTCAGACCCCTTTCCTTTTTCCACATTGTTACATTACAGCCTTATTCTAAAATGGATTAAATACAATGTTTCCCCCTTGTCAATCTACACACAACACCCCATAATGACAAAGCAAATACAGGTAAACATCTTTTGCAAATTTATTCAATATAAAAAACTGAAATTGACAGAAGTATTCAGACCCTTTACTCAGTACTTTGTTGAAGCACCTTTGGCAGTGATTACAGCCTCGAGTCTTCTTGGGTATGATGCTACAAGCTTGACACACCTGAATTTGGGGAGTTTCTCCCATTCTTCTCTGCAGATCCTCTCAAGCTCTGTCAGGTTGGATGGGGAGCGTTGCTGCACAGCTATTTTCAGGTCTCTCCAGAGATGTTCGATAGGGTTCAAGCCTGGGCCCTGGCTGAGCAACTCAAGGATATTCAGAGACTTTTCCCGAAGCCACTCCTGCTTTGTCCTGGTTGTGTGCTTAGGTTCATTGTCCTGTTGGAAGGTGAACCTTCACCCCAGTCTGTGGTCCTGAGTGCTCTGGAGCAGGTTTTCATCAAGGACCTCTGTACTTTGCTCCGTTCATCTTTCCCTCGATCCTGACTAGTCTCCCAGTCCCTGCCGCTGAAAAACATCCCCACAGCATGATGTTGCCACCAACACGTTTCACAGTAGAGATGGTGCCAGGTTTCCTCCAGACGTGACACTTGGCATTCAGGCCAAATAGTTCAATCTTGGTTTCAGACCAGAGAATCTCGTTTCTCATAATCTGAGAGTCCTTTAGGTGCCTTTTGGCGAACTCCAAGTGGGCTGTCATGTGCCTTTTACCGAGTGGCTTCCATCTGACCAGTCTACCATAAAAGCCTGATTGGGGGACTACTGCAGAGATGGTTGTCCTTCTGGAAGGTTCTCCCATTTCCACAGATAAACTCTGGAGCTGTCCGAGAGACCAATGGGGTTCTTGCTCACCTCGCTGACCAAGGCCCTTCTCCCCTGATTTGGTGACTTGGTGGTTCCAAACTTCTTCTATTTAAGAATGGAGGCCACTGTGTTCTTGGGGACCTTCAATGCTGAAATGCACTGTCAACTGTGGGTCATTACATAGACAGGTGTGTGTCTTTCCAAATCATGTCCAATCAATTGAATTTACCACAGGTGTACTCCAGTGAAGTTATAGAAACATCTCAAGGATGATCAATGGAAACAGGAGGCACCTGAGCTCAATTTCAAGTCTCGTAGCAAAGGGTCTGAATACTTATTTAAATACCGTTTCTGTTTTTTAAGATATATTTACACAAATTTCTAAAAACCTGTTTTTGCTTTGTCATTATGGGGTACTGAGTGTAGATTGATGAGGATTAAAAAAAAAGTGAATAAAGTCTGTAACGTAACAAAATGGGGAAGGGGTCTGAATAATTTCGAACGTACTGTATATGGATATCAGTCAATTGAAATAAATAAGGCTCTAATCTATGGATTTCACATGACTGGGTAGGGGGGGCAGCCATGGGTGGGCCTGGGAAGGCATAGGCCCACCCACTGGGGAGCCAGGCCCAGCCAATCAGAAAGAGTTTTTCCATCACAAAAGGGCTTTATTACAGACAGAAATACTCCTCAGTTTCATCAACTGTCTGGGTGGCTGGTCTCAGACTATCCCGCAGGTGAAGAAGCCGGATGTGGAAGTCCTGGGGTTGAGGCCGGTTGGACATACTGCAAATTCTCTAAAATGACGTTGGGAGGCAGCTTATGGTAGAGAAATGAACATTAAATTATCTGGCAACATCTCTGGTGGACATTCCTGCAGTCAGCATGTCAATTGCACACTCCCTCAAAACTTGAGACATCTGTGGCATTGTGTTGTGTGATAAAACTGCCCATTTTAGAGTGTTCTTTATTGTCCCCAGCATAAGGTGCACCTATGTAAATGATCATGCTGTTAAATCAGCTTCTTGATATGCCACACCTGTCAGGTGAATGGATTATCTTGGCAAAGGAGAAATGCTCACTGACAGGGATGTAAACTAAGTCATCCACAAAATTTTTGCGCCATTTTTTGTGCGTATGGAACATTTCTGGTATCTTTAATTTCAACACTTTACATGTTGCGTTTATATTTGGGTTCAGTGTAGTATAATTTACAACGTATATAAAAGTATCGTCTGGGGTCCATGACCATCCATCCGTATGTGTGGATAACGTCTTCTAAAAAATAGAGTTGGCCCCCCACCCCCATTAGCCCTCAGAAGAGCCTCAATTGGTCGGGGCATGGACTCCAAAAGGAGGTAAAGCGTTACACAGGATGTTGACTCCAATGCTTCCCACAGTTGTGTCAAGTTGGCTTGATTTCCTTTGGGTGGTGGACCATTCTTGATACACACAGGAAAGGGTTGAGTGTGAAAAACCCAGCAGCATTGCAGTTCTAGACACAAACCAGTGCGCCTGGCGCCTGCAACCATTCCCCGTTCAAAGCCACTTAAATCTTTTGTCTTGTTCATTCACCCTCTGAATGGCACACATACTCTACCGTTCAAAAGTTTGGGGTCACTTACAAATGTACAAAATGTCCTTTTGAAAGAAAATCACATTTTTGGTCCATTAAAATAACTATTGTTGTTGGAAACGGCTGATTTTTAATGGAATATCTACATAGATGTAGATAGATATAGATGTACATACATGTCCGCAACCATAACTCCTGTGTTCCAATGGCACCTTGTTAGCTAATCCACATTTCTGACATGAAACAGCCTTCATTTCTCAGAACAAGAATAGACTGACGAGTTTCAGAAGAAAGGTCTTTGTTTCAGGGCCATTTTGAGCCTGTAATCGAACCTACAAATGCTGATGCTCCAGATACTCAACTAGTCTAAAGAAGGCCAGTTTTATTGCTTCTTTAATCAGAACAACAGTTTTCAGCTGTGTTAACATAATTGCAAAAGTGTTTTCGAATGAGCAATTAGCATTTTAAAATGGTAAACTTGGATTAGCTAACACAATGTGCCATTGGAACACAGGAGTGATGGTTGCTGATAATGGGCCTCTGTACTCGTATGTAGATATTCCATTAAAATCTGCCGTTTCCAGCTACAACAGTCATTTACAACATTAACAATGTCTACACTGTATTTCTGATCAATTTGATGTTATTTTAATGGACAATTTGCTTTTCTTTCAAAAACAATTACATTTATAAGTGACCAAACTTTAGAACGGTAGTGTACACAAACCATGTTTCAATTGTCTCAAAGCTTAAAAATCCTTCTTTAACCCGTCTCCTGCCCTTCATCTACACTGAAGTGGATTTAACAAGTGACATAAATAAGGGATCATAGCTTCCACCTGGATTCACCTGGTCGGTCTGTCATGGAAAGAGCAGGTGTTCTTTATGCTTGTATACTCAGTGTATATCTATATTAAATACAATATAAGTAATACTAACCCTCTCTAAGTCCTGTCGGAGGTGCATGAACATTCTCATCCGTGTGTGGATGCTGTCTTCATGAGGCAACAGCAGCAGGTTACCCTCCTCCTCACTAGGGGGCAGCAAAGCACGGTTGAAGTTGCTCTTCCTCTTCAGTTTCCAGTACTGGTAGATGAAGTCCAGCAGGCTGGGAGGAAGGCCCAGGTTCAGGGCCAGCTCCTCAGGGTGAATCAGAGTAGAAAACTCCTCCTCTAGTTCTAGCAACCTCTGGGCCCTCAGGCCCCCCCTCTCTGGGTCTACGGGGGGTTTGGGCCGGGCCGGACTGAGACCGGAGCCTGGCTCCCCTGCCTTGGACTGCTTGCTGTGGGCTGGCTGACAGGGGCTGAGGCCGGGGGCTGGTGGGTCGGAGGAGGCCTGGTTCTTGGGCTTGCTGTGCTTCAGGCAGTAGGACCTGAACTTCACCTCGTCTCCTTCATCCAGGACAGTCTTCATCTCCAGGCTGTGCTCGAAGGCACACGTCACATGGAACGGGATGGTGCAGTTCTTCACTGAGCACTGAGGGATGCAGGAGGACAAGGTTCATTAACTCAGGGGTTGTCAAAGTGGGGTCCTGCAGGAGGACAAGGTTCATTAACTCAGGGGTTGTCAAAGTGGGGTCCTGCAGGAGGACAAGGTTCATTAACTCAGGGGTTGTCAAAGTGGGGTCCTGCAGGAGGACAAGGTTCATTAACTTAGGGGTTGTCAAAGTGAGCTCCTGCAGGAGGTCCGCAGGCAGATTTCAAAATATATATCACCTTTTTTTTTTGCATGTAATTTTTTAATGAATATTACTAACAAATAAAACTCATTTTGGCCAAGGTTAGAGGTTGTGATACAATGGCATATTATTCAACTATAATGTCTGTTCTTACCACAGAGCAACATGGGCCTGGGGGGCTCACACAGATATTGATATCCACAGTACCCCAACAATTACACATTTTTCAACTCAATACTTCTCGCCATGCACTGCCAGTGACACTCCTTATCTTATTTCTATCTCACTGCAGTTGTGTTCTCATTATGAGGGGGGTCCCTGATTAATTAACTATCACAGAAGGGGTCTCTAAAAGTTTGAAAACCCCTGTGTTAATACACACTTCACGAGCAAATACAAAAGTTAAACCACACTATACTACAAACTAAGACACTACGAGTGTCAACAACAAACCAAGAGACGTGTGATATCTAGTCACCTACATATGTTCAGAAATACACAGTCCAACCACCATACTCACCTGTATACAGGCTCCAGTCTTCAGTTTACAGAGGCTGCAGATGAGAGACCAGCGGGAGGGGGGGATGTGAGACACCTTGGTGATGGGCTCCATCCTCTCTGGACACGCGATGCTCACCTAGAGACACACGGTACCGTCAGTCAGCTAGAGACACGCGGGACCGTCAGTCAACTAGAGACACGCGGGACCGTACCGTCAGTCAGCTAGAGACACGCGGTACCGTCAGTCAGCTAGAGACACGCGGTACCGTCAGTCAGCTAGAGACACGCGGTACCGTCAGTCAGCTAGAGACACGCGGTACCGTCAGTCAGCTAGAGACACGCGGTACCGTCAGTCAGCTAGAGACACGCGGTACCGTCAGTCAGCTAGAGACACGCGGTACCGTCAGTCAGCTAGAGACACGCGGTACCGTCAGTCAGCTAGAGACACGCGGTACCGTCAGTCAGCTAGAGACACGCGGTACCGTCAGTCAGCTAGAGACACGCGGTACCGTCAGTCAGCTAGAGACACGCGGTACCGTCAGTCAGCTAGAGACACGCGGTACCGTCAGTCAGCTAGAGACACGCGGTACCGTCAGTCAGCTAGAGACACGCGGTACCGTCAGTCAGCTAGAGACACGCGGTACCGTCAGTCAGCTTTACTGTTTTAACACCACATTCTGACAGACAGATGAATGCATAAAAAGGTGTTAATTTTTACCTCAGGGATCCACAGAGCACAGCTGACGTGTGCCCACTTGGTGCCCGCCCTCGTAGCCTTCATCGCCCCTCCCTTGATGGGGCACAGCTGACACTGGGGGTCAATGCCCAGGACACACGTCCTGCACAGCCAGTTACCATCTGGTACCTTCACTATACCATAACATGCCTGGGCAGGGGGGGGGGAGAGAGAGAGAGAGAGAGAGTTAGGATTACACATGGTAGCAGGAGAGAGACAGTAGGTTAACAGGCAGACAGGGAGAGGAGACCTGAGGAATCACTAAAACAACACAGAAATACACTACGGGTGGGGAGGAACACCACGTCAGAAATCAGCTCAATGTAATTGAAGAATCCATAGACTACCACTTCTGGGAAAATTAGATGGAAAACACTAAAACACGAAGAGTTATCTATCCAAAACATAGACGTATGGATAAACCACTTCTCCATTTTTTTGGCCCTATAACAAAGAACAAACAGCAAAAACATAGACATGATCAAATACAAATCTTAGAATCAACAATTATAGATGACCAGAACCCACTGGATTCTCTAATTACATTGAAATGAACAACAGGACAAAATACAAACCCTCCAACCCAAAAAGGCCTGTGGTGTTGATGGTATCCTCAATGAAATGATCAAATATACAAATCAAATCAAATTTTATTTGTCACATACACATGGTTAGCAGATGTTAATGCGAGTGTAGCGAAATGCTTGTGCTTCTAGTTCCGACAATGCAGTAATAACGAGCAAGTAATCTAACTAACAATTCCAAAAAAACTACTGTCTTATACACAGTGTAAGGGGATAAAGAATATGTACATAAGGATATATGAATGAGTGATGGTACAGAGCAGCATAGGCAAGATACAGTAGATGATATCGAGTACAGTATATACATATGAGATAAGTATGTAAACCAAGTGGCATAGTTAAAGTGGCTAGTGATACATGTATTACATAAGGATGCAGTCGATGATATAGAGTACAGTATCAACGTATGCATATGAGATGAACAATGTAGGGTAAGTAACATTATATAAGGTAGCATTGTTTAAAGTGGCTAGTGATATATTTACATCATTTCCCATCGATTCCCATGATTAAAGTGGCTGGAGTAGAGTCAGTGTCATTGACAGTGTGTTGGCAGTAGCCACTCAATGTTAGTGGTGGCTGTTTAACAGTCTGATGGCCTTGAGATAGAAGCTGTTTTTCAGTCTCTCGGTCCCAGCTTTGATGCACCTGTACTGACCTCGCCTTGGATGGCAGCGGGGTGAACAGGCAGTGGCTCGGGTGGTTGATGTCCTTGATGATCTTTATGGCCTTCCTGTAGCATCGGGTGGTGTAGGTGTCCTGGAGGGCAGGTAGTTTGCCCCCGGTGATGCGTTGTGCAGACCTCACTACCCTCTGGAGAGCCTTACGGTTGAGGGCGGTGCAGTTGCCATACCAGGCGGTGATACAGCCCGCCAGGATGCTCTCGATTGTGCATCTGTAGAAGTTTGTGAGTGCTTTTGGTGACAAGCCGAATTTCTTCAGCCTCCTGAGGTTGAAGAGGCGCTGCTGCGCCTTCCTCACAATGCTGTCTGTGTGAGTGGACCAATTCAGTTTGTCTGTGATGTGTATGCCGAGGAACTTAAAACTTGCTACCCTCTCCACTACTGTTCCATCGATGTGGATGGGGGTGTTCCCTCTGCTGTTTCCTGAAGTCCACAATCATCTCCTTAGTTTTGTTGACGTTGAGTGTGAGGTTATTTTCCTGACACCACACTCCGAGGGCCCTCACCTCCTCCCTGTAGGCCGTCTCGTCGTTGTTGGTAATCAAGCCTACCACTGTTGTGTCGTCCGCAAACTTGATGATTGAGTTGGAGGCGTGCATGGCCACGCAGTCGTGGGTGAACAGGGAGTACAGGAGAGGGCTCAGAACGCACCCTTGTGGGGCCCCAGTGTTGAGGATCAGCGGGGAGGAGATGTTGTTGCCTACCCTCACCACCTGGGGGCGGCCCGTCAGGAAGTCCAGTACCCAGTTGCACAGGTCACAAATTCCAATTGGCTAAACTTAAACTCCTTAACATCATTCTCAGCTCTGGCTTCTTCCCCAATATTTGGAACCAAGGACTGATCACCCCAATCCACAAAAGTGGAGACAAATTTGACCCCAATAACTAGCGTGTGATATGCGTCAACAGCAACCTTGGGAAAATCCTCTGCATTATCATTAACAGCAGACTCGTACATTTCCTCAGTGAAAACAATGTACTGAGCAAATGTCAAATCAAAGAAACAAACAAAACAAAAGGCAAAGTATTCTCATATTGCTGATCTCAAAAAAGCTTTTGACTCAATTTGGAGGGTCTGCTATACAAAGTGAAGGAAAGTGGTGTTGGGGAAAAACATACGACATTATAAAATATATGTACACAAACAAGTGTGCGGTTAAAATTGGGAAAACGCACATTTCTTTCCACAGGGCCGTGGGGTGAAAGAGATGCAGCTTAAGCCCCACCCGCTTCAACATATATCAACGATTTTGGCGAGGGCACTCGAACTGCAGCCCCCGGCCTCACCCGACGCGAACTGCAGCCCCCGGCCTCACCCGACTCGAACTGCAGCCCCCGGCCTCACCCGACAGACCTGGGCCCTGACAGACCTGGGCCCTGACAGACCTGGGCCCTGACAGACCTGGGCCCTGACAGTAAATCTCTAAGACAAAAATAATGGTGTTCCATAAAAGGGTAGCTGCCAAGACAACAAATACAAATTCCACCTGGACACCGTTGCCCTAGAGCACACAACAAACTATACATACCTCGGCCTAAACATCAGCGCCACAGGTAACTTCCACAAAGCTGTGAACTATCTGAGAGGCAAGAAGGGCCTCCTATGCCATCAAAAGGAACAACATTTCAACATACTAATTAGGAATGTGGCTAAAAATACTTGAATCAGAACCCATTGTCTTTTATGGTTGTGAAGTCTGGGGTCCACTCACCAATCAAGAATTCACCAAATTGAGATTCTGCAAAAATATCCTCTGTGTACAACGGAAAACACAAAATAATGCATGCAGAGCAGAATTATGCCGATACTACTAGAGCTGTTAAATTCTACAACCACTTAAAAAGAAAGCGATTCCCAAACCTTCCATTACAAAGCCATCACCAACAGAGAGATGAACCTGGAGAAGAGTCCCCTAAGCAAGCTGGTCCTGGGGCTCTGTTCACAAACAGACCCCACAGAGCCCCAGGACAGCAACACAATTAGACCCAACCAAATCATGAGAAAACAAAACGATAATTACTTGACATATTGGAAAGAATTAACAACAAAAACTGAGCAAACTAGAATGCTATTTGGCCCTAAACAGAGAGTACACAGTGGCAGAATACCCGACCACTGTGATGGACACAAAATTAAGGAAAGCTTTGACTATGTACAGACTCAGTGACCATAGCCTTGCTATTAAGAAAGGTTACCATAGCCTGTCTTCTCTTGAGAGCCAGGTCTGCCTATGTACCCACTGCCCACAAAATAAGGTGGAAGCTGAGCTGCACTTCCTAACCTCCTGCCCAATGTATGACCGTATTAGAGACACATATTTCTCTCAGATTACACAGACCCACAAAGAATTCGAAAACACATCCAATTTTGATAAACTCCCAAATCTACTTGGTGAAATACCAGTGTTGCATCACAGTAGCAAGATTTGTGACCTGTTGCCACAAGAAAAGGGCAACCAGTGAAGAACAAACACCCTTGTAAATTACAACCCATATTTATTTTCCCTTTTGTACTTAACTATTTGCACATTGTTACAACACTGTATATATAAATATGACATTTGTAATGTCTCTATTATTTTGGATCTTGTGTGAGTGTAATGTTTACTGTTCATTTTTTCTAGTTTATTATCTATTTCACTTGCTGTGGCAATGTAAACATAAGTTTCCCATGCCAATAAAGCCCTTAACTTGAATTGACAGTGGGTTAACGCAGTGGGTTAGATGTATTTATGATGAAGGGTTCAACTGAGGGATGAGAGATTGTCAGAGAACTGGGTACGTGTAGAAAAAAACTATTAATTAAGAGTTAATTAGCACTTAATCAAGAGCGACTTATAACCAGTGCATTTAACTAATGTATATAAAAACAACCACATTACTCTCATTGCAAGTAAAGCCTTCTTCAAAATAGCCGCTATGCGCAAAATCAGTGCTTGTAGGTTCCTACCTGGTGAACACAGATGTTACATTTGTCACAGAAGACCATGTCGTTGCCTTCCTCGCTGTCGGGGGAGCGACACACGTCACAGATGACATCCTCGTCGTACTCGATGCCCAGCCCTTCTACGGTGTCGATGGCGTGGTTCATGTTGTCATGGCACTGACGCTCCAACGCCTCCATGGTACGCTCCAGCGTCAACTCATCTACAGGCCCCTCCCCTGGGAGACAGAATAATACACCAATCAAAACATAGCTCCTCTACAGGTCTTGGGAATAGACTCAGTCAGAACACTGTTGCGAGAGCTCCAAACCTCCCTCTTTTCTCTAAGGCCATACAGTGCATCTGGAAAGTATTCAGTCCACTTGACCTTTTCCACATTTTGTTACATTACAGCCTTATATAGACAGGCCTTACTCTAAATGTATTAAATGTTTTCCGTCAATCTACACACAATAGCCCATAATGACATCACAATAGCCCATAATGACATCACAATAGCCCATAATGACATCACAATAGCCCATAATGACCCAACACTCAAACTGGACAGTTTTATCTCTTCATTCAAATACTCAATCATGGACACACAGTTGTGGCTGCTTTGCATGATGTGTTGTCTCTACCTTCTTGTTGTTGTCTATGCCCAATGTTTATACCTTCTTTTGTGTTGCTACCATGTAGTGTTGCTGCCATGTTGTCGTCATGGGCTGCTACCATGCTGTGCTGTCGTCTTAGGTCTCTCTTCATGTAGTGTTGTCTCTTCTGGTGATGTGTGTTTGTCATATATTTTTATTTAATTTATTTTAATCCCAGCCCCCGCAGGAGGCCTGTTGCGTCATTGTAAATAAGAATTTGTCCTTAACTGACTTGCCTAGTTAAATAAAGGTTAAATAAAAATACAACATTTAGAAAGGCACACACCTGTCTATTTAAAGGTCCCACAGTTGACAGTGCATGTCAGAGCAAAAATCCAGCCATGAGGTCAAAGGAATTGTCCGTAGAGCTCCGAGACGGCCAAACTGAGCAAACGGGGGAGAAGGTCCTCAGGGAGGTGACCAAGAACCCGACGGTCACAGACACTGCTCCAGAGTTCCTCTGTGGAGATGGGAGAACCTTCCAAAAGAACAACAATCTCTGCAGCACTCCACCAATCAGGCCTTTATGGTAGAGTGGTCAGACGGAAGCCACTCCTCAGTAAAAACTTGGAGTTTGTCAAAAGGCACCTAAAGAACTCTCAGACCATGAGAAACAAGATTCTCTGGTCTGATGAAACCAGATTTAATTATTTGGCCCTAAAAGCCAAGCTTCACGTCTGGAGGAAACCTGGCACCATCCCTACCGTGAAACCTGGTGGCAGCATCATGCTGTGGGGATGTTTTTCAGCCGCAGGGACTGGGATACTAGTCAGGATCAAGGGAAAGATGAACAGAACAAAGTACAGAGAGATCCTTGAAGAAAACCAGCTCAGGACCTCAGCCTGGGAGACGAAGGTTCACCTTCCAACAGGACAACGCAGGAGTGGCTTCGGGGCAAGTCTATGAATGTCCTTGACTGGCCCAGCCAGAGCCCGGACTTGAACCCAATCTAACATCTCTGGAGACCTGAAAATAGCTGTGCAGCGATGCTCCCCATCCAACCTGACAGAGCTTGAGAAAGGGAGAAACTCTCCAAATACAGGCATGCTAAGCTTGTGGCGTCATACCCAAGAAGACCTGTTATTGCTTTGTCATTATAGTGTGAAGTCTATCCTTGGTCGCCTCCAGTTTCCTTGCCAACACATCAGAGAGAAGTGAGGAAATGTGATGATGATTTGAGAGAACAAGGAGAGGCTTTAGAGCATGGGTGTCAAACTCTGGCCCGCGGGCCAAATTTGGCCAGCGGGGTAATTATATTTGGCCCGCGAGACAATACCAAATTACTACTAGAGCTGGCCCGCCGGTATTATACAGCGCATTCACCACTAATACTACGAATCCCATAATGCTCTGCTGTTTTCGCGCGCCAATCAGGACAGGACCCAGAAACGCTCTCTCCTCTGTGACAGTAGTCATAGCAACATAGACGCTACAACTGTCAGCGAGCTAACCCTTCCCAAAAATGGTGAAAAGAAAGGCAGAAAACAGGAGCTTTCTGGACAAGTGGGAGGCAGAATATCTGTTTACACATGTAAAAGACAAACCTGTTTGTCTTGTTTGTGGAGTCAACGTGGCTGTAAGTAAGGAGTACAACATTAGACGACACTATGAAACGAAACACCATGACAAATACAAGGACCTGGACATGACTCAAAGGAGCCAGAAAGTAGAGGAGATGAAAAGAAGTTTGGTTTCACAACAGAATATGTTTAAAAAAGCCACATCACAAAGCGAGGCTGCTGTAAAGGCTAGTTATATAGTGGCAGCAGAGATCGCAAAATCAGCCCGGCCCTTTAATGAGGGAGAGTTCATGAAAAAGTGCATGATGAAGGTTTGTGACCTCGTATGCCCAGAGAAAAAACAAGCATTTTCAAACGTGAGCCTGAGCAGGAACACAGTAGCTGATCGCACATGTGATCTTGCCACCAATCTGTATGACCAAGCAGATGGAAAAGGGAAAAGATTTTGTTGCGTTCTCCCTCGCTGTGGATGAGAGCTGCGACGCATCTGATACTGCTCAGCTGTCAGTCTTCATCCGTGGAGTGGACTCAAATCTGTGTGTTACGGAGGAGCTATTAGGATTCAAATCAATGCATGGCACAACCACAGGAAAGGAAATCTTTGAGGAGGTTTCCAAATGTGTAACTGAAATAAAGCTGCCGTGGGATAAACTCGTTGGATTAACGACAGATGGTGCGCCAGCGATGTGCGGTAAAAAGAGTGGACTGGTGGGCATGGTTCGGGAGAAGATGCGGGAAGAGAACTGTGCAGGTGAGCTAACTGTTTACCACTGCATCATACATCAGGAAGCACTGTGTGCCAAAGCCCTAAAGATGGAACATGTTATGACCACAGTAACACAGGTAGTTAACTTTATAAGAGCCAAAGGTCTAAATCACCGCCAGTTTAAATCTTTTCTGGAGGAGTGTGGTTCGGAATACGCAGACGTGCCGTATCACACAGAGGTGAGATGGCTAAGCAGAGGAAAAGTACTGAACAGATGTTTCGAGCTGCGTGAGGAAATATGTCAATTCCTGGAAACCAAAGGGAAGGATACAGCAGAGCTCCGGGAGCAAAAGTTCCTGTGTGAGCTGGCCTTTCTCTGTGACATCTCGAGCCATCTCGATGCGCTGAACCTGCAGCTTCAGGGGCGGGGACGCATCATCACAGACATGTACGCTGCAGTGAGGGCCTTCAAAACTAAACTGTGCCTGTGGGAGAATCAGATGCTGCAAGGAAACCCTTGCCATTTTCCCTGCTGCCAATCCATAAAAGCGCAGATCTCTACCGCCGTGTTCCCATGCGCACAGTTTGCTGAAAAACTCAGTGTTCTCACCGCTGAGTTTAGCCGGCGATTTGCCGACTTCGATGCCCAGAAATGCAAGTTTGAACTGCTTAGTAATCCCTTCGCAGTTGATGTGGAAAATGCACCAACCAACATCCAAATGGAGCTGATTGAACTCCAGTGCAACGACACGCTGAAGTCAAAGTATGATGCTGTGGGCGCCGCACAGTTTCCACGGTTCATCCCTGACACAATGCCTCAGCTCCGCACCCAAGCTGCTCAGATGCTCTCCATGTTCGGCAGCACTTATCTATGCGAGCAACTTTTCTCCTCGATGAAGATGACCAAAACAACTCACAGGAGACGTCTGACTGATGAACATCTTCGCTCGATACTGAGGATTTCTTCAGCTCAGAGCTTGAGCCCAGACATTGATGAACTAGCATCCAAGAAGAGATGCCAGGTATCTGGCTTGGGCACATCAGATTAGACCAGTGTGCAATAATTAACGTTTTCTTTATGCACTTTTTCTTGCTACAAGGCATGGGCTTGAATGGTTGATTGATTTATGATCATTTTATTTGTAAAATTATTAGCCAGTGGAAAAAGTTTATTTTGGTATTTAAATCAGAAGGCTGCAAATAGAAGAGAGGCATACAAATTCTATTTAAATTTTATTTATTTAATAAATGAATGCCATTGATGTGTTTTTTCATTTGAAATTCGATTTTGCATGTCTCCACTATTAAATTATATATTGTATGGTAATAAGCGATGCTTGTTCCATATTCAATGTTAAAGCAAAACTTGTTTGGGTCCATATTAAAAGGTTAATTTGTTAGCATTCAATGTTGGCCCGTGACTTTGTTCAGGTTTTACATTTTGGCCCACTGGGTATTTGAGTTTGACACCCCTGCTTTAGAGAAACAGGCTAAAACAATGCCCACCCCCACACACACGTCCTAGCTAATGTTCCTCTTCTCTACCCCCCATTACCCATGTGCCCTAGCTAATGTTCTTCTCCCCCCACCATTACCCATGTGTCCTAGCTAATGTTCTCCTCCCCCACCATTACCCATGTGTCCTAGCTAATGTTCTTCTCCCCCACCATTACCCATGTGTCCTAGCTAATGTTCTTCTCCCCCCCACCATTACCCATGTGTCCTAGCTAATGTTCTTCTCCCCCCACCATTACCCATGTGTCCTAGCTAATGTTCTTCTCTACCCCACCATTACCCATGTGCCCTAGCTAATGTTCTTCTCCCCCACCATTACCCATGTGCCCTAGCTAATGTTCTTCTCTACCCCACCATTACCCATGTGCCCTAGCTAATGTTCTTCTCCCCCCACCATTACCCATGTGTCCTAGCTAATGTTCTTCTCCCCCACCATTACCCATGTGTCCCAAAATCACTGATTTAGCTTATTTTTTTTTACACCTTTATTTAATCTTTATTTAACTAGACAAGTCAGTTAAGAACACGTTCTTATTTTCAATGATGGCCTAGGAACGGTGGGTTAACTGCCTTGTTCAGGGGCAGAATGACAGATGTTTACCTTGTCAGCTCTGGGATTCAATCTTGCAACCTTACAGTTAACTAGTCCAACGCTCTAACCACCTGCCTCACAAGGAGCCTGCCTTCTACGCAAATACAGTAAGAAGCCAAGGTAAGTTGCTAGCTAGCATTAAACTTAATAATAATCACTAGTTAACTACACGTGGTTGATGATATTACTAGTTTATCTAGCGTGTCCCGCATTGCATATAATCGATGCGGTGCATATCGTTGCTCCAATGTGTACCTAACCATAAACAGCAATGCCTTTCTTAAAATCAATACACAGAAGTATATATTTTTAAACCTGCATATTTAGCTAAAAGAAATCCAGGTTAGCAGGCAATATTAACCAGGTGAAATTGTGTCAGTTCTCTTGCGTTCATTGCACGCGGAGTCAGGGTATATGCAACAGTTTGGGCCGCCTGGCTCATTGCGAACTAATTTGCCAGTAATAATAATAAAAGTCTTGTTTTTGAGACAATAGTTTCCGGATTCAACCAGATCAATGACCTACGGCTCGTATTTCTGTGTGTTATTATGTTATAACTAAGTCTATGATTTGATAGAACAGTCTGACTGAGCGATGGTAGGCAGCAGCAGGTTCATAAGCATTCATTCAAACAGCACTTTCGTGCATTTTGCCAGCAGCTCTGCTGTTTATGACTTCAAGCGTATCAACTCCCGATATTAGGCTGGTGTAACGATGTGATGCGAAATGGCTAGCTAGTTAGCGGGGTGCGTGCTAATAGCGTTTCAAACGTCACTCGCTCTGAGACTTGGAGTGGTTGTTCCCCTTGCTCTGCATGGGTAACGCTGCTTCGAGGGTGGCTGTTGTCGTTGTGTTCCTGGTTCGAGCCCAGGGAGGAGAGAGACGGAAGCTATACTGTAACACTGGCAATACTAAAGTGCCTATAAGAACATCCAATAGTCAAAGGTTAATGAAATACAAATGGTAGAGAGAAATAGTCCTATAATTCCTATAATAACTACAACCTAAAACTTCTTACCTTGGAATATTGAAGTCTCATGTTAAAAGGAACCACCAGCTTTCATATGTTCTCATGTTCTGAGCAAGGAACTGAAACATTAGCTTTCTTACATAGCACATATTGCACTTTTACTTTCTTCTCTAAAACTTTGTTTTTGCATTATTTAAACCAAATTGAACATGTTTCATTATTTATTTGAGGCTAAATTGATTTTATTGATGTATCATATTAAGTTAAAATAAGTGTTCATTGAGTATTGTTGTAATTGTCATTATTACAAATAAAAATTTTAAAAAATTGTCTGATTAATCGGTATCGGCTTTTTTCGGTCCTCCAATAAATCGGTATCGGCGTTGAAAAATCATAATCGGTCGACCTCTAGTCCTTACCCATGTGTCCCAGCTCAGCATTGAGTCCTTACCCATGTGTCCCAGCTCAGCGTTGAGTCCTTACCCATGTGTCCCAGCTCAGCGTTGAGTCCTTACCCATGTGTTCCAGCTCAGCGTTGAGTGCCTGCAGCCAGTAGAGGTCCATGTTATCCAGGTCATAAGAGCACATGGCCTCAGCCAGCTCCTTGATGTTAACGTAACCCGTCTCTGTAGAGGCCTGGCTCCAACACTGGATATACCTCTTCTGTAGGGTGAACAACACCTCCTTAGGCTTCTCCTCTATGTTCCTACAGACAGACGCACACAGACACAATGAGAGGCTAGCAGTGGCTATTACTCAGAGAAATCAGCATCTTGAGGTACAGAGACTAGTGGAGGCGTGATTACCTGATGGAGGGCTGTGGGATGGTTTCAGGGAAGGCCGGCACCTGCACCCCCTTCTCCCACTCCTGTCTCCAGGTGTCCCCCAGCAGGTAATAGTCTTCAGGGGAGACATGGTGAGAGTCTGGCAGCTTCATGGCACTGATCAGGTCTTTCCTGAACACCTAGAGAGGAGGAGAGGAGACACAAATACACACATTACATTGTCTGTGTCCCAATTGATAACCTATTCCCTACATAGTCCACTACTTTTGACCAGAGCCCTGTGGGGAATAGGGTGCCATTTGGGACAAAACACTCCGGAAGCTGACGTGAGGTGTGCAGGACAGGAACGGCAGCATGGCGTACCTCTGCTGGTTTCTTGGGCACGGAGGCAGGGGTTCCAGGTTTACTTCCATACTTGTTAGAGGAGCAGAAGGAGGTGGAAGGACCTGGGGAGTACAAGGTAGAGGGGGAGGGGGGGGTTAGAGAGAGGTAGAACGAGGTGGTAGAACGAGGTAGAGGGGAGGGGGTAGAGAGAGGCAGAGGAGGGTATAGAAGGGTTAGAGGTAGAGGGAGGGGGCAGAGAGAGGTAGATGGAGGGAGGGGGGGCAGAGAGAGGTTTAAGGCATTTGCCTTCTTCCCATCTGGAACAATTCGTACAAATATTATGACATTGTGATGTTTTTATTCGATTTGGTCTTCGGCAAAGTTTTTCCCCCAGCCTGCATCCAAAGTCTACACCACCTTGTGATTGGTTAACAGGAGGGATTCTCCAATGAAGTGGGTGGTCATTCAACAAGACACTAATCGTTTCCACTTGAGAAATACTGAACCAAACATCTGATGACTAAGAGCTCCTCGGCAACAACTTCAAAATGAATGACAGATTTCTTGAGATATCTTAGATTAATTCGGATTATTTTGAGAATTTGTATACTGGATACGGCGTCCCAAGATGGACAAATAGTACTATTGCAGTTTAAAATCATTTTTCAAGCGAAGGTCTTTTAAGGGAGTATGTGACTGGTTCAGTTCACTCCGAACTCGCCGACATAAAGTACGCGGAAGGCTTTAGCGAGAGGAAGAGGGGGTAGAGCGGTTCATGTTAAAAAACATTTAAAGCCTTTCTCTGTTTACAGACAGCATGTTATTCTGAATGACTGTCGTGGGTTTCATCATGTCATGATGTAAAGACAGTTGGAACTCACTCTCATTGTCAGAACTGTCACTGCTGCTTGAAGACCTGAGCCGTTTCATCCTGATGGATCCTACAGGGAGAAGAGGAGACATCAGAGGTAGAAGACATGACAGAGCTAAGAGCCAGCTTGCAGAATGGGGCCTTTGTACTAGCGTCAACTTAGAAACATTCAGGGGAGCATTAGGCC
The DNA here is from genome assembly GCF_018296145.1 of Oncorhynchus tshawytscha. Taxonomy (NCBI): domain Eukaryota; kingdom Metazoa; phylum Chordata; class Actinopteri; order Salmoniformes; family Salmonidae; genus Oncorhynchus; species Oncorhynchus tshawytscha. Next base: position 1,070,550 of record NC_056434.1, read on the forward strand.
TCCATCAGATCCGCAGCGTAAAATTCTGCAGTCAAACTTTCTTCATTATGTAATCTAACCATTCACCTTCTGATTCTATTTCTGTCAAGTCTACACATACAGTTTGATGCATAGGTTGGATTTATGCAACGTGGGCACCACACAGGACATACTGCAACTGCCTCTGCAGGGCACACACGCTGCAGGGCACACACGCTGCAGGGCACACACGCTGCAGGGCACACACGCTGCAGGGCACACACGCTGCAGGGCACACACGCTGCAGGGCACACACGCTGCAGGGCACACACGCTGCAGGGGACACACGCTGCAGGGGACACACGCTGCAGGGCACACACGCTGCAGGGCACACACGCTGCAGGGGACACACGCTGCAGGGGACACACGCTGCAGGGCACACACGCTGCAGGGCACACGCTGCAGGGCACACGCTGCAGGGCACACGCTGCAAGGCACACGCTGCAAGGCACACGCAACATTCCATTGTAAATGTATTTACTTCCGGTGTACCAAAATGCAGTGACTCTGTCGGTGTCATCGAGGCGTTTGCCTACAAAACGTATGTCTGCATTAGATACAGTCCCTTCAAAAAGTTGTCACACCCCTCGACTTTGAACACATTCTGTTGTTACAAGGTGGAATTAAAATGGATTTAAATTTGTAATTTTTCGTCAACGATCTACACAAAACACTCTAATGTCAAAGTGGAAGAAAAATTCTAAAATATTAAAAATAAAAAAACAAATACATCTTGATTAGGGAAGTATTCAACTCCGAGTCACCATGTTGGAATCACCTTTGGCAGTGATACATCAGAGTGTTTCTGCGTAAGTTTAAGAGCTTTGCACACCTGGATTGTACAATATTTGCACATTATTCGTTACATTCCTCAAGCTCTGTAAAGCTGCTTGTTGACCATTGCTAGACCGCACTTTTCAAGCCATAGATTTTCAAGCCAACTAGCGAGGCCACTCAGGAACATTCGATGTCCAAAGTGCAATTAATAACTGTCATCATGAAGTGCTTTGAGAGACTAGTCAAGGATCATATCACCTCCACCTTACCTGACACCCACTTCAATTTGCTTACCGCCCCAAAAGATCCACAGACGACGCAATTTCCATCACACTGCACAGTGCTCTGTCCCATTCGACATGAGGCACATCTATGTAACAATGCTTTTCATTGACTATAGCTCAGCATTCAACACCATAGTACCCTCCAAGCTCATCATTAAGCTTGAGTCCCTGGGTCTGAACCCGCCCTGTGCAATTGGGTCCTGGACTTCCTAACGGGTCACCCCCAGGTGGTGAAGGTAGGAAACAACACCTCCACTTCGCTGATCCTCAACACTGGGGCCCCACAAGGGTGCGTGCTCAGCCCCCTCCTGTACTCCCTGTTCACCCATGACTGCGTGGCCAAGTACGCCTCCAACTAAATCATCAAGTTTGTATACGACAACAGTGGTAGACTTAATTACCAACAACGATGAGACAGCCTACAGGGAGGAGGTGAGGGCAGGAAAATAACCTCTCACTCAATGTCAACAAAACAAAGGAGATGATTGTGGACTTCAGGAAACAGCAGAGGGAGCACCCCCCTATAGACATCGATGGGACTGCAGTGGAGAAGGTGGAAAGCTTCAAGTTCCTCGGCGTACACATCACGGACAAACTGAAATGGTCCACCCACACAGACAGTGTGGTGAAGGCACAACACCGCCTGTTCAACCTCAGAAGAAATTTGGCTTAAAACCTAAAACGCTAACTTTCACAGATGCACAATCGAGAGCATCCTGTTGGGCTGGATCACAGCCTGGTACGGCAACTGCTCCGCCCGCAACCGCAAGGCTCTCCAGAGGGTAGTGAGGTCTGCACAATGCATCACCGGGCGCAAACTACCTGCCCTTCAGGACACCTACACCATCCGATGTCATAGGAAGGCCAAAATATCAATGACATCAACCACCCGAGCCACTGCCTGTTCACCCCGCTATCATCCAGAAGGCGAGGTCAGTACAGGTGCATCAAAGCAGGGACCGAGAGACTGAAAAACAGCTTCTATCTCAAGGCCATCAGACTGCTAAACAGCCATCTCCAACACATCAGAGGCGGCTGCCTACAGACATAGATTAGGAATCACTGGCCACATTTATAAATGGATCACTAGCCACTTCAATAATGATCCGTATCTTGCATTTCTGATCGCATATGTATAAACTGCCCTCCACACTATTCTACAGTATCTTAGTCACTTTTAAATTGTGTTTACATATTGCATCACCCATTTCATATGTATATACGGTATTGCATTCTATACTACACCACTGACTGTTAAACTGTTAAACAGCCATCTCCAGCACATCAGAGGCTGCTGCCTATAGACATAGATTAGGAATCACTGGCCACTTTAATAATGTCTCCATATCTTGCATTACTCATCTCATATGTTTAAACTGTACTCTATACTAGAGTATCTTAATCACTAATTGTTTGTAAATAGTGCATCTCCCAACTCATATACAGTTGAAGTGGGAAGTTGACAAACTAGTTTTAATGACTCCAACCTAAGTGTTTCAACCACTCCACAAATCTCTTGTAAACAAACTATAGTTTTGGCAAGTCGGTTAGGACATCAACTGTGTGCTTGACACAAGTAAGTTTTCCAACAACTGTTTACAGACAGATTATTTCACTTATAACTCACAATTCCAGTGGGTCAGAAGTTTACATACACTAAATTGACTGTGCCTTTAAACAGTTTGGAAAATTCCAGAAAATGATGTCATGGCTCTAGACGCTTCTGATAGGCTAATTGACATCATTTGATTCAATTGGAGGTGCAGCTGTGGATGTATTTCAAGGCATATCTTCAAACTCAGTGCCTCTTTGCTTGACATCATGGGAAAATCAAAAGAAATCAGCCAAGACATCAGAAAAAAATATTGTAGACCTCCACAAGTCTGGTTCCTCCTCGGGAGCAATTTCCAAACTCCTGAATGTACCACGTTCATCTGTACAAACAATAGTACGCAAGTATAAACACCATGGGACCACGCAGCCGTCATACAGCTCAGGAAGGAGAAGCATTCTGTCTCCTAGAGATGAACGTACATTGGTGCGAAAAGTACAAATCATTCCCAGAACAATAGCAAAGGACCTTGTGAAGATGCTGGAGGAAACAGGTACAAAAATATCTATATCCACAGTAAAACGAGTCCTATATCGACATAACCTGAAAGGTCGCTCAGCAAGGAAGAAGAAAGGTCTTAGTTTCTGGCCATTTTGAGCCTGTAATCGAACCCACAAATGCTGATGCTCCAGATACTCAACTAGTCTAAAGAAGGCCAGTTTTATTGCTTCTTTAATCAGAACAACAGTTTTCAGCTGTGTTAACATAATTGCAAAAGTGTTTTCGAATGAGCAATTAGCATTTTAAAATGGTAAACTTGGATTAGCTAACACAATGTGCCATTGGAACACAGGAGTGATGGTTGCTGATAATGGGCCTCTGTACACCTATGTAGATATTCCATTAAAAATCTGCCGTTTCCAGCTAAAGTAGTCATTTACAACATTAAATGTCTACACTGTATTTCTGATCAATTTGATGTTATTTTAAAATTGACTTAAATTTTTATATGTTTCTCTTTCAAAAACAAGGACATTTCTAAGTGACACTAAACTTTTGAATGGTAGTGTATGTATATATATTTTTAATCTCAGATTTACATGTTTTGGGGGATATATGTTGTGAAACTTAAGATATTACTGCAGTTTCGGAGCTTGAAGCACAAGCATTTCACTACACCCACAATAATATCTACTAAACACGTGTGACAAATAAAAATGGATTTGAAATTCACTGCTGGACTGAGGGACCTTACAGATAATTGTGTGTGGGGTAGAGAGATGAGGGACCTTACAGATAATTGTATGTGTGGGGTAGAAGGTTCCAAAGACCGTCAAGTACATCACTCACCATAAATGTCAAGTCAAAAAGCATGCTAGAGTTTCTCTGGTGACCTCCAACCAACCTCTTCTCATCCCTGTCTAGAACGGTAATTACAGAAACAGGACAGGGTTACAGCTGCGTAGCAAACACTGACTGGACCCGAGAACGGAACCTTATTCTAGACTACTTATCAGAGCATGGACCCTGATGAGTCACTGACTTGTCTGGCTGGTTGTTAGATTAATATGTGCTCTGGCTGCTGGAAGCTCCCTGGGTGGAACAGCAGCAACACATACTGGTAGTATACAGGAGCTGTGATACTGATGATCAGTCAGGTACACACACAGCAGAGGTACTGAGCTGCTGCTACTACTACTACTACTACTACTACTTGTGCTGCTACTACTACTACTACTACTACTACTACTACTACTACTACTACTACTACCACCAGTGCTGCTATGACTACTACCACCAGTCCTGCTGCTACTACTACTACTACCACCACCAGTGCTGCTGCCACCAGTGCTGCTGCTACTACTACCAGTGCTGCTGCTACTACTACTACCAGTGCTGCTGCTACTACTACTACTACTGCTGCTGCTGCTACTACCAGTGCTGCTGCTGCTACTACTACCAGTGCTGCTGCTGCTACTACTACTACCAGTGCTGCTGCTGCTACTACTACTACTACTACTACTACTACTACTACTACCAGTGCTGCTGCTACTACTACTACTACTACCAGCGCTGCTGCTGCTACTACTACTACCAGCTGCTGCTGCTGCTACTACTACTACCAGCGCTGCTGCTGCTACTGCTACTACCAGTGCTACCTGTGCTGCTGCTGCTACTACTACTACTACTACCAGTGCTGCTGCTACTGCTACCAGTGCTGCTGCTGCTACTACTACTACCAGTGCTGCTGCTGCTACTACTACTACTACTGCTACTACTACTACCACCAGTGCTGCTGCTGCTACTACTACTACTACTACTACTGCTACTACTACTACCACCAGTGCTGCTGCTGCTACTACTACCACCAGTGCTGCTGCTGCTGCTGCTACCAGTGTTACCACCAGTGCTGCTGCTACTACTACCACCAGTGCTGCTGCTGCTACTACTACTACTACTACTACTACTGCTACTACTACTACTACTACTGCTGCTACTACTACTACTACTACTACCAGTGCTGCCGGTTAACTGCTACTACTACCAGTGCTGCTGCTGCTACTACTACCAGTGCTGCTGCTGCTACTACTACTACTACCAGTGCTGCTGCTACTACTACTACTACCACCAGTGCTGCTGCTACTACTACTACTACCACCAGTGCTGCTGCTACTACTACTACTACTACTACTACTACCACCAGTGCTGCTGCTACTACTACTACTACTACTACTACCACCAGTGCTGCTGCTACTACTACTACTACCACCAGTGCTGCTGCTACTACTACTACTACCACCAGTGCTGCTGCTACTACTACCACCAGTGCTGCTGCTGCTACTACTACTACTACCACCAGTGCTGCTGCTACTACTACTACCACCAGTGCTGCTGCTACTACTACTACCACCAGTGCTGCTGCTACTACTACTACCACCAGTGCTGCTACTAATACTACTACCACCAGTGCTGCTGCTAATACTACTACCACCAGTGCTGCTGCTACTACTACCACCACCAGTGCTGCTGCTAATACTACTACCACCAGTGCTGCTACTACCACTACTACCACCAGTGCTGCTGCTACCACCACCACCAGTGCTGCTGCTACTGCCACCACCAGTGCTACTACTACTACCACCACCAGTGCTACTACTATTACTACCACCACCAGTGCTACTACCACTACTACCACCACCAGTGCTACTACCACTACTACCACCACCAGTGCTACTACCACTACTACCACCACCAGTGCTGCTACTACTACTACTACCACCAGTGCTACTACTACTACTACTACTACCAGTGCTACTACTACTACCAGTGCTACTACTACTAGTGCTGCTGCTACTACTACCACCAGTGCTACTACTACTACTACTACTACTACCACCACCAGTGCTACTACTACTACTACCACCAGTGCTACTACTACTACTACTACTACCACCAGTGCTACTACTACTACCACCAGTGCTACTACTACTACTACTACCACCAGTGCTGCTACTACTACCACCACCAGTGCTGCTACTACTACCACCACCAGTGCTGCTACTACTACCACCACCAGTGCTGCTACTACCACCACCAGTGCTGCTACTACCACCACCAGTGCTACTACTACCACCACCAGTGCTGCTACTACCACTACGACCACCACCAGTGCTGCTACTACCACTACGACCACCACCAGTGCTGCTACTACTACTACCACCAGTGCTACTACTGCTACTACCACCAGTGCTACTACTGCTACTACCACCAGTGCTACTACTGCTACTACCACCAGTGCTACTACTATCACCAGTGCTACTACTACTACTACCACCAGTGCTGCTACTACCACCAGTGCTGCTACTACTACCAGTGCTGCTACTACTACCACTACTACCACCAGTGCTACTACTACTACTACTACCACCAGTGCTGCTACTACTACTACCAGTGCTGCTACTACTACTACCACCACCAGTGCTGCTACTACTACTACCACCACCAGTGCTGCTACTACTACTACCACCACCAGTGCTGCTACTACTACTACCACCACCACCAGTGCTGCTACTACTACCAACCAGTGCTACTACTGCTACTACCACCAGTGCTACTACTGCTACTACCACCAGTGCTACTACTACTACTACCACCAGTGCTGCTACTACCACCAGTGCTGATACTACTACTGCCAGTGCTGCTACTACTACCACTACTACCACCAGTGCTGCTACTACTACTACCACCACCACCACCAGTGCTGCTACTACTACTACCACCACCAGTGCTGCTGCTACTACCACCACCACCACCACCAGTGCTGCTACTACTACCACCACCACCACCAGTGCTGCTACTACTACCACCACCACCAGTGCTGCTACTACTACCACCACCACCACCAGTGCTGCTACTACTACCACCACCACCACCAGTGCTGCTACTACTACTACCACCACCACCACCACCAGTGCTGCTACTACTACTACCACCACCACCACCACCAGTGCTGCTACTACTACCACCACCACCACCACCAGTGCTGCTACTACCACCACCACCACCACCAGTGCTGCTACTACCACCACCACCACCAGTGCTGCTACTACTACCACCACCACCAGTGCTGCTACTACTACCACCACCACCAGTGCTGCTACTACTACCACCACCACCAGTGCTGCTACTACTACCACCACCACCAGTGCTGCTACTACTACCACCACCACCAGTGCTGCTACTACTACCACCACCACCAGTGCTGCTACTACTACCACCACCACCAGTGCTGCTACTACTACCACCACCACCAGTGCTGCTACTACTACCACCACCACCAGTGCTGCTACTACTACCACCACCACCAGTGCTGCTACTACTACCACCACCACCACCACCACCAGTGCTGCTACTACTACCACCACCACCACCACCAGTGCTGCTACTACTACCACCACCACCACCACCACCACCAGTGCTGCTACTACTACCACCACCACCACCAGTGCTGCTACTACTACAACCACCACCACCAGTGCTGCTACTACTACCACCACCACCAGTGCTGCTACTACTACCACCACCACCAGTGCTGCTACTACTACCACCACCACCACCACCCACCAGTGCTGCTACTACTACCACCACCACCACCAGTGCTGCTACTACTACCACCACCACCACCAGTGCTGCTACTACCACTACGACCACCACCAGTGCTGCTACTACTACCACCACCAGTGCTGCTACTACTACCACCACCAGTGCTGCTACTGCCACCACCAGTGCTGCTGCTACTACCACCACCAGTGCTGCTACTACTACCACCACCAGTGCTGCTACTACTACCACCACCAGTGCTGCTACTACTACCACCACCAGTGCTGCTACTACTACCACCACCAGTGCTGCTACTACTACCACCACCAGTGCTGCTACTACTACCACCACCAGTGCTGCTACTACTACCACCACCAGTGCTGCTACTACTACCACCACCAGTGCTGCTACTACTACCACCACCAGTGCTGCTACTACTACCACCACCAGTGCTGCTACTACTACCACCACCAGTGCTGCTACTACTACCACCAGTGCTGCTACTACCACCCAGTGCTGCTACTGCCACCAGTGCTACTACCACCACCAGTGCTGCTACTACCACTACGACCACCACCAGTGCTGCTACTGCTGCACTACTACGACCACCACCAGTGCTGCTACTACCACTACGACCACCACCAGTGCTGCTGCTACCACTGCGACCACCACCAGTGCTGCTGCTACCACTACGACCACCACCAGTGCTGCTACTACCACTACGACCACCACCAGTGCTGCTACTACCACTACGACCACCACCAGTGCTGCTACTACTACCACCACCACCACCAGTGCTGCTACTACTACCACCACCACCACCAGTGCTGCTACTACTACCACCACCACCAGTGCTGCTACTACTACCACCACCACCACCACCAGTGCTGCTACTGCTACTACCACCACCACCACCAGTGCTGCTACTACTACCACCACCACCACCAGTGCTGCTGCTACTACCACCACCACCAGTGATGCTACTACTACCACCACCAGTGCTGCTACTACTACCACCACCAGTGCTGCTACTACTACCACCACCACCAGTGCTGCTACTACTACCACCACCACCACCAGTGCTGCTACTACTACCACCACCACCACCAGTGCTGCTACTACTACCACCACCACCACCAGTGCTGCTACTACCACCACCACCAGTGCTGCTACTACTACCACCACCACCACCAGTGCTGCTACTACTACCACCACCACCACCACCAGTGCTGCTACTACCACCACCACCAGTGCTGCTACTACTACCACCACCACCACCACCAGTGCTGCTACTACTACCACCACCACCAGTGCTGCTACTACTACCACCACCACCACCACCACCAGTGCTGCTACTACTACCACCACCACCACCAGTGCTGCTACTACTACCACCACCACCACCAGTGCTGCTACTACCACCACCACCACCACCACCACCAGTGCTGCTACCACCACCACCACCACCAGTGCTGCTACTACTACCACCACCACCACCACCAGTGCTGCTACTACTACCACCACCACCACCACCAGTGCTGCTACTACTACCACCACCACCACCACCAGTGCTGCTACTACTACCACCACCACCACCACCAGTGCTGCTACTACTACCACCACCACCACCACCAGTGCTGCTACTACTACTACCACCACCACCACCAGTGCTGCTGCTACTACCACCACCACCACCACCACCAGTGCTGCTACTACTACCACCACCACCACCACCAGTGCTGCTACTACTACCACCACCACCACCACCAGTGCTGCTACTACTACCACCACCACCACCACCACCAGTGCTGCTACTACTACCACCACCACCACCACCAGTGCTGCTACTACTACCACCACCACCACCACCAGTGCTGCTACTACTACCACCACCACCACCACCAGTGCTGCTACTACTACCACCACCACCACCACCAGTGCTGCTACTACTACCACCACCAGTGCTGCTACTACTACCACCACCACCACCACCACCAGTGCTGCTACTACCACCACCACCACCACCCACCAGTGCTGCTACTACTACCACCACCACCACCACCACCACCAGTGCTGCTACTACTACCACCACCACCACCAGTGCTGCTACTACTACTACCACCACCACCACCACCAGTGCTGCTACTACTACCACCACCACCACCAGTGCTGCTACTACCACTACGACCACCACCAGTGCTGCTACTACCACTACGACCACCACCAGTGCTGCTACTACCACTACGACCACCACCAGTGCTGCTACTACCACTACGACCACCACCAGTGCTGCTACTACCACTACGACCACCACCAGTGCTGCTACTACTACCACTACGACCACCACCAGTGCTGCTACTACTACCACTACTACCACCAGTGCTGCTACTACTACCACCACCACCACCAGTGCTGCTACTACTACCACCACCACCAGTGCTGCTACTACTACCACCACCACCACCACCAGTGCTGCTGCTACTACCACCACCACCACCAGTGCTGCTACTACTACCACCACCACCACCAGTGCTGCTGCTACTACCACCACCACCAGTGATGCTACTACTACCACCACCAGTGCTACTACTACTACCACCACCACCAGTGCTGCTACTACTACCACCACCACCAGTGCTGCTACTACTACCACCACCACCACCACCAGTGCTGCTACTACTACCACCACCACCACCAGTGCTGCTACTACTACCACCACCACCACCAGTGCTGCTACTACCACCACCACCAGTGCTGCTACTACTACCACCACCACCACCAGTGCTGCTACTACTACCACCACCACCACCACCAGTGCTGCTACTACCACCACCACCAGTGCTGCTACTACTACCACCACCACCACCACCAGTGCTGCTACTACTACCACCACCACCACCACCACCAGTGCTGCTACTACTACCACTACCACCACCACCAGTGCTGCTACTACTACCACCACCACCACCACCAGTGCTGCTACTACTACCACCACCACCAGTGCTGCTGCTACTACCACCACCACCACCACCAGTGCTGCTACTACTACCACCACCACCACCAGTGCTGCTACTACTACCACCACCACCACCAGTGCTGCTACTACCACCACCACCACCACCACCACCAGTGCTGCTACTACCACCACCACCACCAGTGCTGCTACTACCACCACCACCACCAGTGTGCTACTACTACCACCACCACCACCACCAGTGCTGCTACTACTACCACCACCACTGCTGCTACTACCACCACCACCACCACCAGTGCTGCTACTACTACTACCACCACCACCACCAGTGCTGCTACTACTACCACCACCACCACCACCAGTGCTGCTACTACTACCACCACCACCACCACCAGTGCTGCTACTACTACCACCACCACCACCACCAGTGCTGCTACTACTACCACCACCACCACCACCAGTGCTGCTACTACTACCACCACCACCACCACCAGTGCTGCTACTACTACCACCACCACCACCACCAGTGCTGCTACTACTACCACCACCACCACCACCAGTGCTGCTACTACTACCACCACCACCACCACCAGTGCTGCTACTACTACCACCACCACCACCACCAGTGCTGCTACTACTACCACCACCACCACCACCACCAGTGCTGCTACTACTACCACCACCACCACCACCAGTGCTGCTACTACTACCACCACCACCACCAGTGCTGCTACTACTACCACCACCACCACCAGTGCTGCTACTACTACCACCACCACCACCAGTGCTGCTACTACTACCACCACCACCACCAGTGCTGCTACTACTACCACCACCACCACCAGTGCTGCTACTACTACCACCACCACCACCAGTGCTGCTACTACCACCACCACCACCACCACCAGTGCTGCTACTACCACCACCACCACCACCACCACCACCAGTGCTGCTACTACTACTACCACCACCACCAGTGCTGCTACTACTACCACCACCACCACCAGTGCTGCTACTACTGCCACCACCACCACCAGTGCTGCTACTACCACCACCACCACCACCACCAGTGCTGCTACTACCACCACCACCACCACCACCAGTGCTGCTACTACCACCACCACCACCAGTGCTACTACCACCACCACCACCACCACCAGTGCTGCTACTACTACCACCACCACCACCACCAGTGCTGCTACTACTACCACCACCACCACCACCAGTGCTGCTACTACTACCACCACCACCACCACCAGTGCTGCTACTACTACCACCACCACCACCACCAGTGCTGTGCTACTACTACCACCACCACCACCACCAGTGCTGCTACTACTACCACCACCACCACCACCAGTGCTGCTACTACTACCACCACCACCACCACCAGTGCTGCTACTACTACCACCACCACCAGTGCTGCTACTACTACCACCACCACCACCACCACCAGTGCTGCTACTACTACCACCACCACCACCACCAGTGCTGCTACTACTACCACCACCAGTGCTGCTACTACTGCCACCACCACCACCACCAGTGCTGCTACTACTACCACCACCACCACCACCAGTGCTGCTACTACTACCACCACCACCACCACCAGTGCTGCTACTACTACCACCACCACCACCACCAGTGCTGCTACTACTACCACCACCACCAGTGCTGCTACTACTACCACCACCACCACCACCACCAGTGCTGCTACTACTACCACCACCACCACCACCAGTGCTGCTACTACTACCACCACCACCACCAGTGCTGCTACTACTACCACCACCACCACCACCAGTGCTGCTACTACTACCACCACCACCACCAGTGCTGCTACTACTACCACCACCAGTGCTGCTACTACTACCACCACCACCACCACCACCACCAGTGATGCTACTACTACCACCACCACCACCAGTGCTGCTACTACTACCACCACCACCACCAGTGCTGCTACTACTACCACCACCACCACCAGTGCTGCTACTACTACTACCACCACCACCAGTGCTGCTACTACTACCACCACCACCAGTGCTGCTACTACTACCACCACCACCAGTGCTGCTACTACTACCACCACCACCAGTGCTGCTACTACTACCACCACCACCAGTGCTGCTACTACTACCACCACCACCAGTGCTGCTACTACTACCACCACCACCACCACCAGTGCTGCTACTACTACCACCACCACCACCACCAGTGCTGCTACTACTACCACCACCACCACCACCACCAGTGCTGCTACTACTACCACCACCACCACCACCACCAGTGCTGCTACTACTACCACCACCACCACCACCACCAGTGCTGCTACTACTACCACCACCACCACCACCAGTGCTGCTACTACTACCACCACCACCACCACCAGTGCTGCTACTACTACCACCACCACCACCAGTGCTGCTACTACTACCACCACCACCACCAGTGCTGCTACTACTACCACCACCACCACCAGTGCTGCTACTACTACCACCACCACCACCAGTGCTGCTACTACTACCACCACCACCACCAGTGCTGCTACTACCACCACCACCACCACCAGTGCTGCTACTACCACCACCACCACCACCAGTGCTGCTACTACTACCACCACCACCACCACCAGTGCTGCTACTACTACCACCACCACCACCACCAGTGCTGCTACTACCACCACCACCACCACCACCACCACCAGTGCTGCTACTACCACCACCACCAGTGCTGCTACTACCACCACCACCACCACCAGTGCTGCTACTACTACCACCACCACCACCACCAGTGCTGCTACTACTACCACCACCACCACCACCAGTGCTGCTACTACTACCACCACCACCAGTGCTGCTACTGCTACACCACCACCACCAGTGCTGCTACTACTACCACCACCACCACCACCAGTGCTGCTACTACTGCTGCTGCCACCACCACCACCACCAGTGCTGCTACTACTACCACCACCACCACCACCAGTGCTGCTACTACTACCACCACCACCACCACCAGTGCTGCTACTACTACCACCACCACCACCACCAGTGCTGCTACTACTACCACCACCACCAGTGCTGCTACTACCACCACCACCACCACCACCAGTGCTGCTACTACTACCACCACCACCACCACCAGTGCTGCTACTACTACCACCACCACCACCAGTGCTGCTACTACTACCACCACCACCACCACCAGTGCTGCTACTACTACCACCACCACCACCACCACCACCAGTGCTGCTACTACTACCACCACCACCACCACCAGTGCTGCTACTACTACCACCACCACCACCACCAGTGCTGCTACTACTACCACCACCACCACCAGTGCTGCTACTACTACTGCCACCAGTGCTGCTACTACTACTGCTACCACCAGTGCTGCTACTACTACCACCACCACCACCACCACCACCAGTGCTACCACCACCACCAGTGCTGCTACTACTACACCACCAGTGCTGCTACTACTACCACCACCAGTGCTGCTACTACTACCACCACCACCGCTACTACTACCACCACCACCGCTACTACTACTACCACCACCACCACCACCACCAGTGCTGCTACTACTACCACCACCACCACCAGTGCTGCTACTACTGCCACCACCACCACCAGTGCTGCTACTACTACCACCACCACCACCAGTGCTGCTACTACTACCACCACCACCAGTGCTGCTACTACTACCACCACCACCAGTGCTGCTACTACTACCACCACCACCACCAGTGCTGCTACTACTACCACCACCACCACCAGTGCTGCTACTACTACCACCACCACCAGTGCTGCTACTACTACCACCACCACCACCACCAGTGCTGCTACTACTACCACCACCACCACCAGTGCTGCTACTACTACCACCACCACCACCACCAGTGCTGCTACTACTACTACCACCACCAGTGCTGCTACTACCACCACCACCACCAGTGCTGCTACTACTACCACCACCACCACCACCAGTGCTGCTACTACTACCACCACCACCACCAGTGCTGCTACTACTACCACCACCACCACCACCAGTGCTGCTACTACTACCACCACCACCACCACCACCACCACCACCACCAGTGCTGCTACTACTACCACCACCACCACCACCACCACCAGTGCTGCTACTACTACCACCACCACCACCACCACCAGTGCTGCTACTACTACCACCACCACCACCACCACCACCAGTGCTGCTACTACCACCACCACCAGTGCTGCTACTACTACCACCACCACCACCACCAGTGCTGCTACTACTACCACCACCACCAGTGCTGCTACTACCACCACCACCACCAGTGCTGCTACTACTACCACCACCACCACCACCAGTGCTGCTACTACCACCACCACCACCACCACCACCAGTGCTGCTACTACTACCACCACCACCACCACCAGTGCTGCTACTACTACCACCACCACCAGTGCTGCTACTACTACCACCACCACCACCACCACCAGTGCTGCTACTACTACCACCACCACCACCACCACCAGTGCTGCTACTACTACCACCACCACCACCACCAGTGCTGCTACTACTACCACCACCACCACCACCAGTGCTGCTACTACCACCACCACCACCACCACCAGTGCTGCTACTACCACCACCACCACCACCACCAGTGCTGCTACTACTACCACCACCACCACCACCAGTGCTGCTACTACTACCACCACCACCACCACCACCACCAGTGCTGCTACTACTACCACCACCACCACCACCAGTGCTGCTACTACTACCACCACCACCACCAGTGCTGCTACTACTACCACCACCACCACCAGTGCTGCTACCACCACCACCACCAGTGCTGCTACTGCTACCTACCACCACCACCACCAGTGCTGCTACTACTACCACCACCACCACCAGTGCTGCTACTACTACCACCACCACCACCAGTGCTGCTACTACTACCACCACCACCACCAGTGCTGCTACTACTACCACCACCACCACCAGTGCTGCTACTACTACCACCACCACCACCAGTGCTGCTACTACTACCACCACCACCACCAGTGCTGCTACTACTACCACCACCACTGCTGCTACTACCACCACCACCACCAGTGCTGCTACTACCACCACCACCACCAGTGCTGCTACTACTACCACCACCACCCACCAGTGCTGCTACTACTACCACCACCACCAGTGCTGCTACTACTACCACCACCACCACCACCAGTGCTGCTACTACTACCACCACCACCACCAGTGCTGCTACTACTACTACCACCACCAGTGCTGCTACTACTACCACCACCACCAGTGCTGCTACTACTACCACCACCAGTGCTGCTACTACTACCACCACCACCACCACCAGTGCTGCTACTACTACCACCACCACCACCACCAGTGCTGCTACTACTACCACCACCACCACCAGTGCTGCTACTACTACCACCACCACCACCAGTGCTGCTACCACCACCACCACCAGTGCTGCTACTGCTACCACCACCACCACCAGTGCTGCTACTACTACCACCACCACCACCAGTGCTGCTACTACTACCACCACCACCACCAGTGCTGCTGCTACTACCACCACCACCACCAGTGCTGCTACTACTACCACCACCACCACCAGTGCTGCTACTACCACCACCACCACCACCAGTGCTACTACTACCACCACCACCACCAGTGCTGCTACTACTACCACCACCACCACCAGTGCTGCTACTACTACCACCACCACCACCAGTGCTGCTACTACCACCACCACCAGTGCTGCTACTACTACCACCACCAGTGCAGTGCTACTACCACCACCACCAGTGCTGCTACTACTACCACCACCACCACCGCTGCTACTACTACCACCACCACCACCACCACCACCAGTGCTGCTACTACTACCACCACCACCACCAGTGCTGCTACTACTACCACCACCACCACCACCAGTGCTGCTACTACTACCACCACCACCACCACCAGTGCTGCTACTACTACCACCACCACCACCAGTGCTGCTACTACTACCACCACCACCACCAGTGCTGCTACTACTACCACCACCACCACCAGTGCTGCTACTACTACCACCACCACCACCACCAGTGCTGCTACTACTACCACCACCACCACCACCAGTGCTACTACTACCACCACCACCACCACCAGTGCTGCTACTACTACCACCACCACCACCAGTGCTGCTACTACTACCACCACCACCACCACCACCAGTGCTGCTACTACTACCACCACCACCACCACCACCAGTGCTGCTACTACTACCACCACCACCACCACCACCAGTGCTGCTACTACTACCACCACCACCACCACCACCAGTGCTGCTACTACTACCACCACCACCAGTGCTGCTACTACTACCACCACCACCAGTGCTGCTACTACTACCACCACCACCAGTGCTGCTACTACTACCACCACCACCACCACCAGTGCTGCTACTACTACCACCACCACCACCACCAGTGCTGCTACTACTACCACCACCACCACCACCAGTGCTGCTACTACTACCACCACCACCACCACCAGTGCTGCTACTACTACCACCACCACCACCAGTGCTGCTACTACTACCACCACCACCACCAGTGCTGCTACTACTACCACCACCAGTGCTGCTACTACTACCACCACCAGTGCTGCTACTACTACCACCACCAGTGTGCTGCTACTACTACCACCACCAGTGCTGCTACTACTACCACCCACAGTGCTGCTACTACTACCACCACCAGTGCTGCTACTACTACCACCACCAGTGCTGCTACTACTACCACCACCAGTGCTGCTACTACCACCACCACCACCAGTGCTGCTGCTACTACCACCACCAGTGCTGCTACTACTACCACCACCAGTGCTGCTACTACTACCACCACCAGTGCTGCTACTACTACCACCAGTGCTGCTACTACCACCACCACCAGTGCTGCTACTACTACCACCAGTGCTGCTACCACCACCACCAGTGCTGCTACTACTACCACCACCACCACCAGTGCTGCTACTGCCACCAGTGTGCTGCTACTACTACCACCACCACCACCAGTGCTGCTACTACCACCACCAGTGCTGCTACTACTACCACCACCACCACCAGTGCTGCTACTACTACCACCAGTGCTGCTACTACCACCACCACCAGTGCTGCTACTACTACCACCACCACCACCAGTGCTGCTACTACTACCACCACCAGTGCTGCTACTACTACCACCACCACCACCACCAGTGCTGCTGCTGCTACTACCACCACCACCACCAGTTAACAGCTGCTGCTGCCACCACCACCACCACCACCAGTGCTGCTGCTTTGCTGCTACTACCACCACCACCACCACCAGTGCTGCTGCTGCTACTACCACCACCACCACCACCAGTGCTGCTGCTGCTACTACCACCACCACCACCAGTGCTGCTGCTGCTACTACTACCACCACCACCACCACCACCAGTGCTGCTGCTGCTACTACTACCACCACCACCACCAGTGCTGCTGCTGCTACTACTACCACCACCACCACCACCAGTGCTGCTGCTACTACCACCACCACCACCACCAGTGCTGCTGCTGCTACTACCACCACCACCACCACCAGTGCTGCTGCTGCTACTACTACCACCACCACCACCACCACGTGCTGCTGCTGCTACTACCACCACCACCACCACCAGTGCTGCTGCTGCTACTACTACCACCACCACCAGTGCTGCTGCTGCTACTACTACCACCACCAGTGCTGCTGCTGCTACCACCACCACCACCACCAGTGCTGCTGCTGCTACCACCACCACCACCACCAGTGCTGCTGCTGCTACTGCTACCACCACCACCACCAGTGCTGCTGCTGCTACCACCACCACCACCAGTGCTGCTACCACCACCACCACCAGTGCTGCTGCTGCTACTACTACCACCACCACCACCAGTGCTGCTGCTGCTACTACTACCACCACCACCACCAGTGCTGCTGCTGCTACTACTACCACCACCACCACCAGTGCTGCTGCTGCTACTACTACCACCACCACCAGTGCTGCTGCTGCTGCTACTACTACCACCACCACCAGTGCTGCTGCTACTACTACTACTACTGCTGCTACTACCACCAGTGCTACTACTACTACTACCACCACCACCAGTGCTACTACTACCACCAGTGCTACGACTACTACCACCACCACCAGTGCTACTACTACTACCAGTGCCAGTGCTACTACTACTGCCACCAGTGCTGCTGCTACTACTACCACCACTACTACTACCACCACCAGTGCTACTACTACTACTACTACTACTACCACCACCACCACCAGTGCTACTACTACTACCACCACCACCAGTGCTACTACTACTACCACCACCACCAGTGCTACTACTACTACCACCAGTGCTACTACTACTACCACCAGTGCTACTACTACTACTACCACCACCAGTGCTACTACTACTACCAGTGCTACTACTGCCACCACCAGTGCTACTACTACTACTACTACCACCAGTGCTACTACTACTACTACCACCAGTGCTACTACTACTACTACCACCAGTGCTACTACTACTACTACCACCAGTGCTACTACTACTACTACCACCACTACTACCACCACCACCAGTGCTACTACTACTACCACCACTACTACCACCACCACCAGTGCTGCTACTACTACCACCACCACCACCACCAGTGCTACTACTACTACTACTACCACCACCACCACCACCAGTGCTACTACTACTACCACCACCACCAGTGCTACTACTACTACCACCACCACCAGTGCTACTACTACTACCACCACCACCAGTGCTACTACTACTACTACCACCACCAGTGCTACTACTACTACCACCACCACCAGTGCTACTACTACTACCACCACCACAAGTGCTACTACTACTACCACCACCACCAGTGCTACTACTACTACCACCACCAGTGCTACTACTACTACCACCACCACCAGTGCTACTACTACTACTACCACCACCACCAGTGCTACTACTACTACCACCAGTGCTACCAGTGCTACTACTACTACCACCAGTGCTACCAGTGCTACTACTACTACTACCACCAGTGCTACCAGTGCTACCAGTGCTGCTACTACTACTACCACCAGTGCTGCTACTACTACTACTACCACCAGTGCTGCTACTACTACTACCACCAGTGCTACTACTACCACCAGTGCTACTACCACTACTACCACCAGTGCTGCTACTACTACTCGCACTCTTCATATTTTACAGAAGTCAGGTGTCGTTCCATAAGGATCAATTGAACATTTAAGGGCCATTTGCCATATCAATATCCTCAAGCACTAGCTTGAAAATGGCGCCGGAGGAGATGGCCGCCGTTTTACGGTCTCCTAACCAATTGTGCTATTATGCGTTTTTATTTCGCGTTATTTGTAACTTATTTTGTACATAATGTTTCTGCAACCGTATCTTATGGAAGAAAAGAGCTTCTAGATATCAGGACAGTGATCACTCACCTCGGATTAGACAAAAGATTTTTTCAACAACAGCAAGCAGGACTCACACGATATTCTCCAAACACCGCACAGGGCAGACATCCCAATTATTCGCAAAAGGAAGCGACGCAGAGGACGAAGAGCCGGATGCCTCGTCCGGACCCGCAGAAGACAACTAGGAAAGCTGCCGTTACTGTCAATATTACTCGCCAACGTGCAATCATTGGACAATAAATTAGACTAGGTACGATCACGAATATCCTTCCAACGGGACATCAAAAACTGTAATATCCTATGCTTCACGGAATCGTGGCTGAATGACGACATGGATATTCAGCTAGCGGGATACACGATGCACCGGTAGGACAGAACAGCACACTCCGGTAAAATGAGGGGGGTCTGTGCGTATTTGTAAACAACAGCTGGTGCACGACATCTAAGGAAGTCTCTAGATTTGCCCACCTGAAGTAGAGTATATTGTGATAAATTGCAGGCCACACTACTTGCCAAGAGAGTTCTCAGCTATACTTTTCGTGGCTGTTTATTTACCACCACAAACAGATGCCGGCACTAAGACCGCACTCAGTCAGCTGTATAAGGAAATAAGCAAACAGGAAACCACTCACCCAGAGGCGGCGCTCCTAGTGGCCAGAGACTTTAATGCAGGGAAACTTAAATCAGTTCTACCAAATCTCTATCAACATGTTAAATGTGCAACCAGAGGGAAAATAATTCTAGATCAGCTGTACTCCACACAGAGATGATTACAAAGCTCTCCCTCACCCTCCATTTGGTAAATCCGACCACAACTCTATCCTCCCGATTCCTGCTTATAAGCAAAAACTAAAGCAGGAAGCACCAGTGAGTCTGTCTACAAAAAAAATGGTCAGATGAAGCAGATGCTAAACTACAGGACTGTTTTGCTATCACAGACTGGAACATGTTCCAGGATTCTTCCGATGGCATTGAAGAGTACACCACATCAGTCACTGGCTTCATCAATAAGTGCATCGAGGACGTTGTCCCCACAGTGACTGTACATACATACCACAACCAGAAGCCATGGATTACAGGCAACATTCGCACTGAGCTAAAGGGTAGAGCTGCTGCTTTCAAGGTGCGGGACTCTAACCCGGAAGCTTACAAGAAATCCCGCTATGCCCTGTGACGAACCATCAAACAGGCAAAGTGTCAATACAGGGCTAAGATTGAATCATACTACACTGGGTCCGACGCTTGTCAGATGTGGCAGGGCTTGCAAACTATTAGACTATAAAGGGAAGCACAGCCGCGAGCTGCCCAGTAACACGAGCCTACCAGACGAGCAAAATCACTTCTATGCTCGGCTTGGAGGCAAGCAACACTGAGGCATGCATGAGAGCATCAGCTGTTCTGGACGACTGTGTGATCACGCTCTCCGTAGCCGACGTGAGTAAGACCAAAAACAGGTCAACATTCACAAGGCTGCGGGGCCAGGTGGATTACCAGGACGTGTGCTGACCAACTGGCAGGTGTCTTCACTGACATTTTCAACATGTCTCTGATTGAATCGGTCATACCAACATGTTTCAAGCAGACCACCATAGTCCCTGTGCCCAAAAACACAAAGGCAACCTGCCTAAATGACTACAGACCCGTGGCACTCAGGTCCGTAGCCATGAAGTGCTTTGAAAGGCTGGTAATGGCTCACATCAACACCATTATCCCAGAAACCCTAAACCCACTTCAATTTGTATACTGCCCAAACAGATCCACAGATGATGCAATCTCTATTGCAACCCACACTGCCCTTTCCCACCTGGACAAAAGGAACACCTATGGGAGAATGCTATTCATTGACTACAGCTCAGCGTTCAACACCGTAGTGCCCTCAAAGCTCATCACTAAGCTAAGGACCCTGGGACTAAACACCTTCCTCTGCAACTGGATCCTGGACTTCCTGTCGGGCCGCCACCATGTGGTCAGGGTAGGTAGCAACACATCCGCCACGCTGATCCTCAACACTGGAGCTCCCAGGCGTACGTGTGCAGTCCTTCCTGTACTCCCTGTTCACCCACAACTGCATGGCCAGGCATGACTCCAAACCATCATTAAGTTTGCCGATGACACAGTGGTAGGCCTGATCACCGACGAGACAGCCTATAGGTAGGAAGTTAGAGACATGGTCGGGTTGTGCCAGAATAACAACCTGTCCCTCAACGTAACCAAGACTAAGGAGATGATTGTGGACTACAGGAAAAGGAGCACCGAGCACGTTCCCATTCTCATTGACTGGGCTGTAGTGGAGCAGGTTGAGAGCTTCAAATTCCTTGGTGTCCACATCACCAACAAACTAGAATGGTCCAAACACACCAAGACAGTCGTGAAGAGGGCACGACAACACCTTTTCCCCCTCAGGAAACTGAAAAGATTTGGCATGGGTCCTGAGATCCTCAAAAAGTTCTACAGCTGCAACATCGAAAGCATCCTGACCGGTTGAATCACTGCCTGGTATGGCAACTGCTCGACCTCCGACCGCAAGGCACTATAGAGGATAGTGCATACGGCCCAGTACATCACTGGGGCTAAGCTTCCTACCATCCAGGACCTATATACCAGGCGGTGTCAGAGGAAAGCCCTGAAAATTGTCAAAGACCCCAGCCACCCCAGTTATAGACTGTTCTCTCTACTACCGCATATCAAGCAGTACCAAGTGCCAAGTCTAGGACAAAAAGGCTTCTCAACAGTTTTTACCCCCAAGCCATAAGACTCCAGAACAGGTAATCAAATGGCTTCCTGGACTATTTGCATTGTGTGCCCCCCCAACCCCTCTTACGCTGCTGCTACTCTCTGTTTATCATATATGCATAGTCACGTTAACTATACGTTCATGTACATACTTCCTAAATGGCCCGACCAACCAGTGCTCCTGCACATTGACTAACTGGGCTATCTGCATTGTGTCCCACCACCCGCCTACCCCTCCTTTTACACTACTGCTACTCTGTTCATCATATATGCATAGTCACTTTAACCATATCTACATGTACATACTACCTCAATCAGCATGACTAACAGGTGTCTGTATATATCCTTGCTACTCTTTTATCAAATGTCTTTTTACTGTTTTATTTCTTTACTCACACACACTTTTCTCCACACTATTGGTTAGAGCCTGTAAGTAAGCATTTCACTGTAAGGTCTACTACACCTGTTGTATTCAGCATTTCACTGTAAGGTCTACTACACCTGTTGTATTCAGCATTTCACTGTAAGGTCTACTACACCTGTTGTATTCAGCATTTCACTGTAAGGTCTACTACACCTGTTGTATTCAGCATTTCACTGTAAGGTCTACTACACCTGTTGTATTCAGCATTTCACTGTAAGGTCTACTACACCTGTTGTATTCAGCATTTCACTGTAAGGTCTGCTACACCTGTTGTATTCAGCATTTCACTGTAAGGTCTACTACACCTGTTGTATTCAGCATTTCACTGTAAGGTCTACTACACCTGTTGTATTCAGCATTTCACTGTGAGGTCTACCTACACCTGTTGTATTCAGCATTTCACTGTGAGGTCTACCTACACCTGTTGTATTCAGCATTTCACTGTGAGGTCTACTACACCTGTTATATTCAGCATTTCACTGTGAGGTCCACTACACCTGTTGTATTCAGCATTTCACTGTAAGGTCTACTACACCTGTTGTATTCAGCATTTCACTGTAAGGTCTACTACACCTGTTGTATTCAGCATTTCACTGTGAGGTCTACTACACCTGTTGTATTCAGCATTTCACTGTAAGGTCTACTACACCTGTTGTATTCAGCATTTCACTGCTACTACACCTGTTGTATTCAGCATTTCACTGTGAGGTCTACTACACCTGTTGTATTCAGCATTTCACTGTAAGGTCTACTACACCTGTTGTATTCAGCATTTCACTGTGAGGTCTACTACACCTGTTGTATTCAGCATTTCACTGTAAGGTCTACTACACCTGTTGTATTCAGCATTTCACTGTAAGGTCTACTACACCTGTTGTATTCAGCATTTCACTGTGAGGTCTACTACACCTGTTGTATTCAGCATTTCACTGTAAGGTCTACTACACCTGTTGTATTCAGCATTTCACTGTGAGGTCTACTACACCTGTTGTATTCAGCATTTCACTGTAAGGTCTACCACACCTGTTGTATTCAGCATTTCACTGTGAGGTCTACTACACCTGTTGTATTCAGCATTTCACTGTAAGGTCTACTACACCTGTTGTATTCAGCATTTCACTGTGAGGTCTACTACACCTGTTGTATTCAGCATTTCACTGTGAGGTCTACTACACCTGTTGTATTTGGCATTTCACTGTGAGGTCTACTACACCTGTTGTATTTGGCGCACGTGACAAATACACTTTGATTTGATAATTCCACAGTAAAAATGTCTGATGCTGTTGTAAGATAAGACACACAGAAGTGTTTGGGCAGACCCACTCCAGTTTGTATCCTGCTCCAACAGCTCCACAGATGTAGAGGGAGGTGTTCAGTGTACAAGTTCGGCAAACAGAGATTAATTATTACATTAAGAGCATAAACGTTATGTTACACATTCAGTATACTTATTAGGCTACATTATTGGAAAATGATTACATTATACATGCTAAAGTTTACATTATTAGCTACTATTACATGTAGTGATGGGGAGGAAATGGATAGTTACACATCGGATATTTAGTTGATGATATGCCGTATTGCTTTGACAATCACAATATTATTTTTACTCTACATTTCCAATGTTGAACTACCCTAATTAAACAAGTATTTACGCTGCAGTTGAACAGTGTGGGCGACCGGCAGTTCCAACGTCATGTGTTTTTTATTTATTAAAAACTACTGGTTTCTTCATCACCCGAAGGATTATTATGTGGGTGCTAAATCTTATAGCTTAATTTGTATTTTTATATCTAAAAACGTGAAATTGTATGTCCTATTGGAACTCCCAGTCCGCTCACTCTAGTCGCTGCTCAACTCCGTCCTAAATCGTTGAATTAGATAGAACTACCCCCAACCTCTGTCACTCAATAACATAGTAATGAAAATAAAACCATGCATATTGCCTCGTGGTGGCGTTTCCTCTGTGGGTCATATGTGCAACAATAGTCCACCATTACAAAACACACATGTAGACTGGGACAAGATCCTGACGGCCTTGGCGCCAAACTCCAGCCTCGCTGCATGCTGGGGAATTACAGCGCTGTGGCGTCTGAAATCAAACAACTCCACCATTCGGTCTGTTTGCTATGATAAAAATATCACTTCATTTAGTGGTCGAAGACATTTTTCCCAAGGACTAAAATTAATTGAGACGTGAACGGGTTTCAGTATGGGTGTGACCGAGCACCACATTCGTCATTTTAGCGACATACGAGGCTGAAGTCCTTGTGTGAGAGGAAGGCAGCAGGCCCCACAGTCCGGCTGGTAGACTACATACTGGGCATGCCTTGCCACACTGAGACACAACACAAGCAGATTGTTCAGCGACCTTACCTTGGGATCCGCGGTAAATTATGCAGCTTATTGCGATACGTGAATGCTTTCGCCAAATTCCTCACATATAAACACGGCACTCTTAGTAAAACTATTTGTTTTGTTCCTGTATTATTTCTTCTTTCCACACTGAATATTTCCCAGGGCTAGCTGCAATCTCTCCTCACCAACACACAACAGCCCTATTGAATACCAACAAAGATCTGTAGAAGAGAACCAAGATAGACCACAGCCCGTCGTTTCAAACGGGAACGAATGAGTCATAGTGGGCAGAGCCAAGCCCGAGCTAGCGAGATCCTATTGGCGCGTTCTAACTAACATTTGCATATTCCATTAGGGAACGCCTACTGTGTGGAGTGCGCGTGTGTAATAATTCGCCTTTGCACTCCTAAACAATGCATTTTTCCCCCGTAACTTTGACAAAGACTAAAGTCTACAAAAAGTAGTCCACTTTGTTCGTGACATATTTTAGTTTTGGAAACAGAAAACTATATTGAGATCAAATGTGTAATCGGTGAGAAAATTTAGCAGAATATCGGCCAAAATCCATCTC
Source organism: Oncorhynchus tshawytscha (assembly GCF_018296145.1). Taxonomy (NCBI): domain Eukaryota; kingdom Metazoa; phylum Chordata; class Actinopteri; order Salmoniformes; family Salmonidae; genus Oncorhynchus; species Oncorhynchus tshawytscha. Next base: position 1,096,857 of record NC_056434.1, read on the forward strand.
GTTCCATCTTCTCCCACTGCCGGCCACTAGGCTTCCTCGCTTCACGGTTATCCATCCAGTGAAATATGTCTCATTGTTCTATCTGTGGTACCACCCTATCCAAGTATGGGTAGCTGCATCCAAATATGGCGACCAGAGAATGGAGAGTGGGTTTGTCGAAAGTTGTGGCTGCGTTGTATCCGCCTGCCGACATGAAGCTCCTCTTACCGAATACCACCAAGGATCTGTAGAAGAGAACCAAGATAGACCACAGGCCGTCGTTTCAAATGGGAACTAATGAGTCATAGTGGGCAGAGCCAAGCACGATGTAGCAAGATCCCATTGGTGCGTTCTAAGCCAATATTTGCATATTTCAGTTAGGGAACGCCTACACTGATGTGCATTCAATTCGCCTTTGCACACCTAAACAACGCATTTTTTGCGTTGACCAAAGGGTAAAGTCAACAGAAAATGTAGTCCACTGTTCGTAACATATTATAGTTTTGTGATCAGAAAACTGTATTGAGATCAAATGTTTAATCGATGAGAATATTAGCAGAATATCGGCCCAAATTTATCTTGTCCCATATTTGGTAGTGAGTGGACAACACCAAGCGGATGCTTCACATTTCTACATCCGGTAAAATATCTATCTAATTGTTCTGTCTGTGGTATCACTAACGTGTCGCTAGAGGTAGCTAACTTGGCAATTTTTTTATCTCACGCGATTTTATTTCAAGTAGGATAGCAGCCTACACAAGAAATAACTAATATTGATAACCATCTAGATGTTAGCTTGAAACGTACAATCTACTACTCAATGGGGAGGGCATGAACGGCAACACTTTCTCTACTGTTTGACAAGTACTACTGTCCGGCAACGGCGTGGGAAGTAGCAACCAAGTAGCCAATATCAGGGTGGCAGTCACAGTAAGCACAGGCATACAACGCATGAAGCAACAGTAAATAACAATCGTCAGATATATAAATGCAACATGTAAAGTGTTGGTCCCATGTTTCATTAGCTGAAATAAAAGATCCCAGACATGTTTTATAAGTACAAAAAGTTTATGATCATTCCTCCTCTGCCAAAATAATCCATCCACCTGACAGGTGTGGCATATCAAGAAGCTGATTAAACAGCATGATCATTACAGAGGTGCAGCTTGTGCTGGGGGCAATAAAAGGCCACTAAATGTGCAGTTTAGTCCCACAACACAATGCCACAGATGTCTCAAGTTTTGAGGGAGGGTGCAATTGGCATGCTGACTGCAGGAATGTCCACCAGAGATGTTGCCAGATCATTTTATGTTAATTTCTCTACCATACGCTGTCTCCAATGTAGTTTTAGAGAATTTGGCAGTAGGTCCAACCGGCCTCACAACCGCAGGCCACGTGTATGGCGTTGTTTAGGAGAGCGTTTTTTCCTGATGTCAATGTTGTGAACAGAGTGGTGGGGTTATGGAATGGGCAGGCATAAGCTACAAACACATTTGCATTTTATCGATGGCAATTTGAATGCACAAAAATAGTGACATCCTGAGGCGCATTGTGAGGCCCATTTTTTAAGGTACCTGTGACCAACAAATGCATATCTGTATTCCCAGCTGTGTAAAATTACATAGATTAGGGCCTAATTTATTTATTTCAACTGACTTGAGTTTTAAATGAACTGTAACTACGTAAAATCAATTAAATTGTTGCAGTATATAATTATTTGTGTAGAACTAACAGTGAAAAATGTCACAGACTAATCCTCTGGCAGAAAAACAGAGGTCCAATCTCTCGTGGTATGGTAGCTCACTGAATAATAAACTGAAGAGAGAAAAACACCACTCAATCAAAACCATCTAACCTATAGCAGAGCGCTTTGAACACCCACTACTTTCCTTTTGTCACACCCAACTCAGGTCGGCACATTGGGATGCAACTGCCCCTTCTAACTAGCCGCTGGGTCCTAGACTTCGCCCAGTTTAGGGCTGATCTGGGTTTCCCAACTGGCCCCCGGTGGTGAGTTGGCCCCTCCATTGGACATGACTGTAAAAACATCAAATCAACTCCAAGTGATTTTAATTTTGGAAATCTGTTCCAAAGTATTACCACTCATAAGCAAGGTTTGAAATAATTATGTTTTAGTCAAATTGTATATCTGTCAGTTTGCAGTCTAACAATTATGTTCCGGCCCCCTGACCACTCAAGAAAAAACAAAGTATGAATCATTTAAAATTCCTCATATTTAAGCAAACCAGACGACAGCACATGTTTCTTTTTTTCTTTTATGGGTAGCCAGGGGCACAATCCACAGTCAGACAATTTACAAATGATGCATGTGTTTAGACAAAATAACAGTGGTCAGTCACGTGGACATTCAGGAACTGGGCCCACGAGAGAGTGCGTCAGCAATGACGTTATCAGTCCCCCGGAAGTGCCGCACATCAAGATAGTATTTATTTTTTACAAGCATTCCATCTCATTATCCTCTGATTAGGACACATGTACCTCAAAAAGGTGAGAGGGTTATGGTCGGTGTAGACCACAAGTGGTACTACTCCTGACCCGACATACACCTCGAAGTGTTGTAGCGCCCATATGAGTGCTAGTGCTTCTTTTTCAGTGACCATGTAGTTCAACTGATAATGGTTAAACTTTTTGGAAAAGAAACTAACAGGCCTCTCAATCCCAGACACATCTGCTTGCAGCAAAACTGCACCTGCCCCCACATGACTAGCATCCACCTGCAAGGTAAATGACAAATCCACACAAGGAGCAGCCAGTACCGGAGTTGAGGTAAGAAACCTCTTTGCATCTTCAAAAGCCTGTTGACAATGAGAAGACCAGACGTAAACAGCCTTAGCTTTCAGCAAATCTGTCAAGGGAGCGACCACAGTAGAGAAGTTCCTACAAAAACTAACCAATCATTCCCAATAAACGTATCTGTTCTTTTTTAGTAGTTGGTGGTGGAAAAGAATCAATAGCTACCACTTTAGCCCAAACAGGACGCACTTCACCCTGCCCAACCACCTTTCCAAGGTATGTAACGGTCACCTGAGCAAACTCACATTTAGCCAGATTGATCGTGAGGCGACCCGCAGCTAGGTGGTCGAACAAGTCTTGAATACGGGACAGATGTTCCTCCCATGCATCTGCATATTTCACTACATCGTCCAGATAAACAGCGCACCCGGCCAGACAGGAGACAACCCTGTTCATAAGTCGCTGAAAAGTGGCAGGTGCATTACGCAGGCCGAAACTCATAACCAAATACAGACCAGAGGGTGTAATAAAGGCAGAGATGCCACATGCCCTACTCGTCAGTGGCACCTGTCAGTGGCACCTGCCTGCAGCCCTTTAACAGGTCACAAACTTAGCTGCTCCGACCTGATCAACGCCGTCCTCCATCCGAGGAAGAGGAGATTAATCTGGTTTAGTGACACTTTACCTTACAAAATCTGTTTGGTTTACTGACCAAGATACAGGGAGAAGCCCAACTGGATAAAGAAGGCTCTGCTATCTTACTCTCCAGCATGTACCTGACCTCAGCATCCAGACAATGCAGTTTCTCTGAAGAAACTCTATAGAACCGCTGAAGAATGGGGTCAGCACCTCCAACGTCAATATCATGTTCTATTAAGTTTGTACGTGTATCAGAAAACAAACCTGGAAATCTCTGAATAAGACCAACCGTCTCTTTCCGCCCATCAACAGGTAGGTGAGTGAGAAGACTGTCTAAAAGTGTGTCTCTGAATTTTTCAATCTACCCTGCAGTATGCAATCGTCGGGACCAGGAACATCTTTCTCCCCATGCACGGAACTAGCATGGCAAGAACCCAGCGGAATAACGGTGTCGGCCAAAAGAACAGGTTTATTGTCCTCTGTAGACTCCCACTGTTCGGCCTCAGAGGAACGTGCATAGTAGTGTTAACACATTTACATGGCACAGCTGGTGTGCTTTTCTACGTTCTGGAGTGGCAACTAGATTGTTTTGCTCAGTGTACTGGCGCACCACCGTATATGGACCTTGAAACTTGGCTTGAAAAGGAGAACCAACAATTGGCAGCAGAGCAAGAACCTGGTCACCCGGACTAAAGTGACGAGGCTCAGTTCGCCGATCAGATATGCCCTTCATTCTCTCCTGTGAAGATGATAGCTTCTCTTTAGCCACTTCACCAGCGGTGTACAGGCATCACACATAAGATAGCAGGGACTGAGGGGGCTCAGGAGACTTCCAGTCATCCTGGAGAACAGATAGAAGTCCACGCACCCTATATCCAAACTCAATGTCATTTGGACTGAACCCCGTGCTCTCCTGTGAAACCTCCCTAGCGGCTAACAGTAACCAAGGCAACCACTCCTTCCAATCCTTATCCATCTCAGTACAATAAGCTCTCAAATACTTAAGTGTTTGATGGAAACGTTCCAGTGCTCCTTGACTTTGAGTGTGATAGGCGCTAGACAAATTGTGTTTAATATGGAGCTGTTGGAGAACCTGACCAAACAGATTAGAGGTAAAATTACATCCTTGATCACTCTGAATGACCTTAAGGATTCCAAACAGTGAGAGAAACTGAGTCAAAGCTTTTAGCACAGACTTTGTCGTGATAGACCGGAGAGGATAGACAGCAGGAAACCTAGTGGTCTGACACATCACAGTGAACGGGTAACTACTACCCTTTTTAGAACGAGGAGGAGGACCAACAGTCAAATCAGATACTCAAAAGGTTGGCTGGGTATAGGAATAGGAAACAGTGGTACCAGCTTAATAGCTTGATTAGGTTTACCAGTTAATTGACAGGTGTGACAAGTTGATGAACTCAGAAACATCCCTCTTTAACCTAGTCCAAAAGAAATCTTAATATGCTATTGTAGGTTTTCCTCACACCCATATGTCCAGCAACGTCGTTGTGGGAAGTTGTCAACACCAACTCACGAAGCTTAACTGGTACAACAACCTGACTAATCACCTCCCCAAGAAAACAACTACCATGAGACACCCACTTTCTCATCAGGACATCCTCTTGAAGAAAATAGCCATGGGCAACATCTCCCAACCGTTCCACAGGCACAATTTGGTCACGCAGCCCTTCTAATGTGGGGTCAGTCCGTTGCGCATTGATTAGATCGGCGCAGGATACAGATAACAGTGAGAGACTTTTTTGTGGTATTCTCATTAGCCGGCGCAGTGACCAGGTTGCCACGGCTCATAAAACGCGTTACTGCACACGCATAGAAAACCTCTGGGAAACTCTGCACACTCTCATCAGGAATCCCTACAAATGACAGCTTAGTGGAAACCACTAGAGATGGAACACGACAGACCATACACGCTCACCTGCCAAGTTATTCCCAAGGATAATGTCGATACCCTCAATAGGCAACGAAGAACGCACCTCCACAACAACCTCACCTTTCACCAGTTCAGAATCCAACATCAGTTTACACAATGGAACTGACAGACTGTTCAAACCTATTCCCCTAATTAGAACACTATTCCCCGAATCAGTCTCAGCAGAGAAGGGTAACAGACTCCAACATAAACGATTCAGAGGCATCTGTGTCTCTCAGGATCTTCACTAGCACTAGGTTCTTACTTCCTAACATAGACACAAAACCCTCCGTAATGAGAGGTAAATAGTCTGGGTCAATATGGACTTTCATATGCCCCTGGGCATGAGACAATGTGTCAGGAGTGAACTGATGTGGAACAGGTGCAGCTAAAGCCGTAGGCTTAGATTTAACGTAAGCACACGTACTGAATTTACCCCCAGCCCTGAGAACCGGACATTAGTTTTTCCAATGACCTGAACCTTGACAGTAGTGACACTCTTGACCAAAGTCAGCTTTACCACAGGAGTCAGGCTCAACCACAGTTAAATTAAACTTTGCCTGTGAACTAAAGTATCTCACCGAACGCCCCCACTCACTCCGAATACGGGGCTCTGCAAAGACACTGCCGTTTCAGCGACAGTCTTCAGTTTTCGTTCGTTAATGTGCGTGGCTATACGATCAGGGATTGTGTCCTTAAATTGCTCTAACATAATCAGATCACACAGCCCTTGGAAAGTCAACTGCAGAGGCAGAACACCAGCGATTAAACTGAAGATAATTCTCACTCAAACTCAACATGAGTCTGTTTATTATCCCTTTTTAAAAGTTCATATCGTTGGAGGTAAGTCTCAGGAACCAGTTCATATCGTTGGCGGTAACCTCAGGGACCAGTTCATATCGTTGGCGGTAACCTTAGGGACCAGTTCATATCGTAGGAGGTAAGCCTCAGGGACCAGTTCATATCGTAGGAGGTAAGCCTCAGGGACCAGTTCATATCGTTGGCAGTAAGCCTCAGGGACCAGTTCATATCGTTTGCAGTAAGCCTCAGGGACCAGTTCATATCGTTTGCAGTAAGCCTCAGGGACCAGTTCATATCGTTGGCAGTAAGCCTCAGGGACCAGTTCATATCGTTTGCAGTAAGCCTCAGGGACCAGTTCATATCATTGGCAGTAAGCCTCAGGGACCAGTTCATATCATTGTAGGTAGCCTCAGGGACCAGTTCATATCGTTGGCAGTAAGCCTCAGGGACCAGTTCATATCGTTGGCAGTAAGCCTCAGGGACCAGTTCATATCGTTGGAGGTAAGCCTCAGGGACCAGTTCATATCATTGGAGGTAGCCTCAGGGACCAGTTCATATCGTTGGCAGTAAGCCTCAGGGACCAGTTCATATCGTTGGAGGTAATCCTCAGGGACCAGTTCATATCGTTGGCAGTAAGCCTCAGGGACCAGTTCATATCGTTGGCAGTAAGCCTCAGGAACCAGTTCATATCGTTGGAGGTAAGTCTCAGGGACCAGTTAATATCGTTGGCAGTAAGCCTCAGGGACCAGTTCATATTGTTGGAGGTAAAGTCTCAGGGACCAGTTCATATCGTTGGAGGTAGCCTCAGGGACCAGTTCATATCGTTGGAGGTAGCCTCAGGGACCAGTTCATATCGTTGGCAGTAAGTCTCAGGAACCAGTTCATATCGTTGGAGGTAGCCTCTGGGACCAGTTCATATTGTTGGCAGTAAGCCTCAGGGACCAGTTCATATTGTTGGCAGTAAGCCTCAGGGACCAGTTCATATTGTTGGAGGTAGCCTCAGGGACCAGTTCATATCGTTGGCAGTAAGCCTCAGGGACCAGTTGGTAAATCTGTAACACAGCCGTTTTAACCTTATCATAACTTACACTGTCAGCTACACTTAAGAGCTGAATATGCTTCCTGCGCTTTACCAGTCAGCACACACTGCAACATTAAAGTGTGGTCAGAATCAGGCCAACTCCTAGCGTCAGCAACACACTGCTACATTACAGTGCAGTCAGAATCAGGCCATCTCCTAGCGTCAGCAACACGCTCAAACAACAAAAATAATGTATCAGGGTCCTTTTCATTAAATTGAGGCAACAACCGTAAGTTCCCAACAATATCAAATGTGTCCGGGGCATGTGTTTGGGCTGGACTCTACCTTTCTTAAAAAACTACAATGAGTCACTCATTGGCCTCATTACTAAGGACACCAACACATCTATTGGTCTGGGGGTGTTTCCAAGGGTATGGAAGTCGGCCATAATAACGGCCATCTTTAAATCAGGTGAGTAACTACAGGCCCATTAGTATACTACCTGTGGTGTCAAAGGTTGTTGAAAAGTGTGTAGCAGAACAACTGATTGCCCACCTCAACAACAGCCCCTTCACATTACACTCCATGCAGTTTGGCTTCAGAGCGAAACACTCCACAGAAACAGCCTACTGCTTTCTTCTGGAAAATGTGAAGTCCAAGATGGACAAAGGGGGCGTTGTTGGGGCTGTGTTTCTGGACCTAAGGAAGGCTTCTGATACTGTTAACCATGAGATTTTCATCACAAAATTGTCCATTTTCAACTTTTCCCCTGATGCCTTTAGATGGATGAAATCATACCTTGAAGGCAGAACTCAGTGTGTCAGAGTGAGCAATGAGCTGTCGCCCACTCTTAGCTATGATGTGGGCGTGCCCCAAGGGTCAATACTGGGGCCCCTCCTGTTCAGCCTGTGCATTAATGATCTACCTTCTGTCTGTACTGGGTCTGAAGTTCAAATGTATGCAGATGATAGTGATATATGTGCATGCAAAGAGCAAACAACAAGCTGCACAAGAACTCACTACTGTAATGGTCCAGGTTACAAAGTGGCTCAGTGACTCGTGTCTGCATCTCAATGTGAAAAAAACTGTTTGCATGTTCTTCACAAAGAGGGCAACAGATGCTACTGAGCCAGAAGTCTATGTGTCAGGGGAGAAGCTCCAGGTGGTATCTGATGCTACTGAGCCAGATGTCTATGTGTCAGGGGAGAAGCTCCAGGTGGTATCGGTTTTTAAGTACCTTGGCATCATACTTGATTCCAACCTCTCTTTTAAAAAGCATGTGAAAAAGGTAATTCAAATAACCAAATTCAACCTAGCTAATTTCTGATTTATACAAAATTGTTTGACTAGAAGTAGGAAAACTGTACTTCAAATCTATGATACTCCCCCACTTAACATACTGCTTGACTAGTTGGGCCCAAGCTTGCTGTACAACATTAAGACCTATTCTGTCTGTCTACAAACAGGCTCTCAAAGTGCTTGATAGGAAGCCCAATAGCCATCATCACTGTTACATCCTCAGAAAGCATGATATCCTGAGTTGGGAAAATCTTGTGCAATACACTGACGTATGTCTTGTATTCAAGATCCTAAATGGCCTGGCTCCTCCCCCTCCACTCAGTATTTTTGTTTAACAGAAAACCCAAACATATGGCAGCAGATCCACAAGGTCTGCCATGAGAGGTGACTGTAAATCCGCTTTCTCTGTGAGAGCTTCCCATGTCTGGAATACACTGCCATCAGACACACATAACTGCACCACATATCACACTTTCACAAAATGCTTGAAGACATGGCTAAAGGTCAATCAGATTTGTGAACATGGTCCCTAGCTGTGTGTTGTCGCTTTCCAAGTCTGTTGTCTGTAGCTTGTGAGGTGTGGAAACACTTTGTTGCTTTTATGAATTTTGTCTTGCTGCTTTGTGTTCTATGTTGCTCTGTCTGTATACTATGTCTTGCTTGTTCTATGTTGCTCTGTCTGTATGCTACGTCTTGCTTGTCCTATGTTGCTTTGTCTATATTGTAATTGTTTTTAATAACCTGCCCAGGGACTGCGGTTGAAAATTAGCCGGCTGGCTAAAACCAGCACTTTTACTGAAACGTTGATTAATGTGCACTGTCCCTGTAAAAATAAAAATAAACTCAACAATTTCAAACTGGTAGTGTTCAGCAACCTTCAACAGCTGTTCTTTAGTACATAACTAACAGTTCCTCTGATGGAAAGCGAATGAACTCATCTACATTAGACACCATAGTCAGAAGTAAATACCAAAATAATTCTCGCTCTTCTCTGCTGAACACATCAGACTGGACCACAACCAGAGAAATGACAATGACACTGGGCACCACAAAAGATAGCTGAGATATCTATGGCGCTTTCCCAAAACCTACAGTAACTCAACCCAAGGAAATAACCACCCAGCACACTAGCAGATTCCCCCAAGCCCCAGATGTGCCCCCGAAACAACTGCTCAGTCCAGACACCACACAAATAACAAAACTAAATAACCATGCCCAAAATGAAACATCACTAAGCCTAACAGGGGAAAAAAGGCTATAGCTCCGGGTAGCAAGTGTCACTACCCTACCTAAATCTCCCACTGAGGTACACAGCCGACTGTACTTGGACCGATGTCCCAACAGTGAGTAGAGCAAGAGTCTCCAGCCTGGGCAGGGCCCTGGAAACTAACCAATGTTTTCTCTCCAACACAGCACACAACCAACTATCCACAGCAGTGGCAAGTTTACCAAACTAACAAAGGCAACCAGTACAACTCAAACAAAAGATGCAAACAAAGCCCCTACAGAGTTTAAGTTACCTCCACATGTTCTCCCATACACAACACACATACTAGTAAGCCAAATGAAACTAGTATTAGTCCTTCATAAATCAACAAAGTTATTTTTGCCAAAATGTCGGATGAGCCCCACTTATCACGAACCGGCTCAAAGTCCGTAACAAAAAGAGAGACAACATGGAGATAATATATTTATCTAAAGTAAACTAAATTTAATGAACAATGGTGTGTAATCAGTAGTGTACGTGAGTAGTTGCGTGCATACTAATAGGAAAGTACAGATACCCCAAAACCGATTTTAGTAGTACTTTAAAGTAATTCTACTTCAGTACTTTACACCACTGGATATGGCACATCATACAACACTGTGGAAATATGTACTGCATGTTATGAAACATAAAAGGACAGCAAAGTATCTGTTTCAGTCAACAAGTAAACATTTGCTTCTGACACAAAAAAATATAATTGTAGAGAAATGTCAACAGACTAGGTTTAATCAAGATGTCAAGGATGAAAGGTTAAGGGTTCGTGTCCCCGCCTGTTTCATTACAATATCTTCCAACCAGGTGACCCCCGGTTTATAATCCAGAAGTTACCTTGGGCATTATGAGTGAAAAAGAGAGACCCGGCTCTATATATTTGACTCGTTTTGACCCACTGACACCACCCCCGGTTAGAGGGGAATAAAGCAGCCCAAGAATTAACACACAGGAACCATACTGTACATGTTTACAGGTTACAAGCTATACAGAGGACATATCATCCCTGAACATGTTTACAGGTTACAAGCTATACAGAGGACATATCATCCCTGAACATGTTTACAGGTTACAAGCTCTACAGAGGACATATCATCCCTGAACATGTTTACAGGTTACAAGCTATACAGAGGACATATCATCCCTGAACATGTTTACAGGTTACAAGCTCTACAGAGGACATATCATCCCTGAACATGTTTATAGGTTACAAGCTATACAGAGGACATATCATCCCTGAACATGTTTACAGGTTACAAGCTATACAGAGGACATATCATCCCTGAACATGTTTACAGGTTACAAGCTATACAGAGGACATATCATCCCTGAACATGTTTATGGGTTACAAGCTATACAGAAGAAGCATAAATAAAGCAATAACTAAGTATCGAGAACAATATGTACGTCACACAACTCACTTTGGGCATGCACACCATCCCACAAGTCCAGAGATATGAGTGAGTCCAGTTGTTGATGGGCAGAGACATGTTGCTCTCTGCCACTGCTTGAGGGAGACTGACAGTTTTGTGTGCCCATGTTGCTCTCTGCCACTGCTTGAGGGAGACTGACAGTTTTGTGTGCCCATGTTGCTCTCTGCCACTGCTTGAGGGAGACTGACAGTTTTGTGTGCCCATGTTGCTCTCTGCCACTGCTTGAGGGAGACTGACAGTTTTGTGTGCCCATGTTGCTCTCTGCCACTGCTTGAGGAGACTGACAGTTTTGTGTGCCCATGTTGCTCTCTGCCACTGCTTGAGGGAGACTGACAGTTTTGTGTGCCCATGTTGCTCTCTGCCACTGCTTGAGGAGACTGACAGTTTTGTGTGCCCATGTTGCTCTCTGCCACTGCTTGAGGGAGACTGACAGTTTTGTGTGCCCATGTTGCTCTCTGCCACTGCTTGAGGGAGACTGACAGTTTTGTGTGCCCATGTTGCTCTCTGCCTCTGCTTGAGGGAGACTGACAGTTTTGTGTGGCCTGTTGCTCTCTGCCTCTGCTTGAGGAAGACTGACAGTTTTGTGTGCCCATGTTGCTCTGCCTCTGCTTGAGGGAGACTGACAGTTTTGTGTGCCCATGTTGCTCTGCCTCTGCTTGAGGGAGACTGACAGTTTTGTGTGGCCTGTTGCTCTGCCTCTGCTTGAGGGAGACTGACAGTTTTGTGTGTCCATGTTGCTCTCTGCCACTGCTTGAGGGAGACTGACAGTTTTGTGTGGCCTGTATAGTCAAGAGAGTGGCCAGATGTCCGGCCCCCTAGCAACCTCTCAGAGCACTAGCCAGCAGCATACCACCTGCATCCCACTGCTGGCTTGCTTCTGAAGCTAAACCGTGTTTGTACTGGTCAGTTCCTGGATGGAAGACCAGATGCTGCTGGAGGTGGTGTTGGAGGGCCAGTAGAAGGCACATATCACAATGCCCCAGGGCAGTGATTGGGGACATTGACCTGTGTAGGGTGCCATCTTTTGTGTGTCCTGCCTCTCTGTGGTCACTAAAGATATCACGGCACTTATTGTAGGGGGTGTCCTGGTTAAATTCCCAATCTGGCCCTCATACCATCATGGCCACCTAATAAACCCCAGCTTCCAATTGGCTCCTTCATCCCCCCTGTAACTATTCCCCGGGTGGTTGCTGTAAATGAGAATGTGTTCTCAGTCAACCTACCTGGTAAAATAAAGCACCCTACAGTCCACCAAGTCCTCACATCCTGTGGGCAGCAGGTAGCCTAGAGGTTAAGATCATTGGGCCAGAAACCAAAAGGTTGCTGGTTTGAATCCTTAAGCCAACTAGGTAAAATTTTAAAAAAAAAACTGTAAATGTGCCCATGAGCAAGGCACTTAGCCCTAATTGCTCTGGATAAGATGTGATAAATTACCACACTGTACAAAAAAACATTCACCAAGAGTTTGTAACATAAACCACATTTCCATCCACAGATTTGAGGAGTGTAGTCATTCCGTATAAAATAACAGCTATATTGGAAACAGGAAGTTTCGGTACAATTTTCTAAATGCAGACAGATAATTTGTCCATTTGACATGGTGAGACCTTTTAGTGTCGGTAAAATGTATTTACCCAAGAAATAGCGGTGGAAACGCCTTTATGAGGAAATATTGATATAATCACCAGCATATCAAAGTAAAGTTGGAGTCACACGATGACATGGGGTTCTACCACAACTCAGGAAACCATGCAGTTTATTACAGATGAAATTAATGATCAACTTCAGAGGGTGGTACAAAGTGCACAGTGATACTCTTCTCCAATAAATGGAGGGTCTTATTCTGGTGACATGATGATCGATCAGAGGGTGGTACAAAGTGCACAGTGATACTCTTCTCCAATAAATGGAGGGTCTTATTCTGGTGACATGATGATCGATCAGAGGGTGGTACAAAGTGCACAGTGATACTCTTCTCCAATAAATGGAGGGTCTTATTCAGGTGACATGATGATCGATCAGAGGGTGGTACAAAGTGCACAGTGATACTCTTCTCCAATAAATGGAGGGTCTTATTCAGGTGACATGATGATCGATCAGAGGGTGGTACAAAGTGCACAGTGATACTCTTCTCCAATAAATGGAGGGTCTTATTCAGGTGACATGATGATCGATCAGAGGGTGGTACAAAGTGCACAGTGATACTCTTCTCCAATAAATGGAGGGTCTTATTCAGGTGACATGATGATCGATCAGAGGGTGGTACAAAGTGCACAGTGATACTTTCTCCAATAAATGGAGGGTCTTATTCAGGTGACATGATGATCGATCAGAGGGTGGTACAAAGTGCACAGTGATACTCTTCTCCAATAAATGGAGGGTCTTATTCAGGTGACATGATGATCGATCAGAGGGTGGTAAAAGTGCACAGTGAACTCTTCTCCAATAAATGGAGGGTCTTATTCAGGTGACATGATGATCGATCAGAGGGTGGTACAAAGTGCACAGTGATACTCTTCTCCAATAAATGGAGGGTCTTATTCAGGTGACATGATGATCGATCAGAGGGTGGTACAAAGTGCACAGTGATACTCTTCTCAATAAATGGAGGGTCTTATTCAGGTGACATGATGATCGATCAGAGGGTGGTACAAAGTGCAGTGATACTCTTCTCCAATAAATGGAGGGTCTTATTCAGGTGACATGATGATCGATCAGAGGGTGGTACAAAGTGCACAGTGATACTCTTCTCCAATAAATGGAGGGTCTTATTCAGGTGACATGATGATCGATCAGAGGGTGGTACAAAGTGCACAGTGATACTCTTCTCCAATAAATGGAGGGTCTTATTCAGGTGACATGATGATCGATCAGAGGGTGGTACAAAGTGCACAGTGATACTCTTCTCCAATAAATGGAGGGTCTTATTCAGGTGACATGATGATCGATCAGAGGGTGGTACAAAGTGCACAGTGATACTCTTCTCCAATAAATGGAGGGTCTTATTCAGGTGACATGAAATCGATCAGAGGGTGGTACAAAGTGCACAGTGATACTTCTTCTCCAATAAATGGAGGGTCTTATTCAGGTGACATGATGATCGATCAGAGGGTGGTACAAAGTGCACAGTGATACTCTTCTCCAATAAATGGAGGGTCTTATTCTGGTGACATGATGATCGATCAGAGGGTGGTACAAAGTGCACAGTGATACTCTTCTCCAATAAATGGAGGGTCTTATTCAGGTGACATGATGATCGATCAGAGGGTGGTACAAAGTGCACAGTGATACTCTTCTCCAATAAATGGAGGGTCTTATTCAGGTGACATGATGATCGATCAGAGGGTGGTACAAAGTGCACAGTGATACTCTTCTCCAATAAATGGAGGGTCTTATTCAGGTGACATGATGATCGATCAGAGGGTGGTACAAAGTGCACAGTGATACTCTTCTCCAATAAATGGAGGGTCTTATTCAGGTGACATGATGATCGATCAGAGGGTGGTACAAAGTGCACAGTGATACTCTTCTCCAATAAATGGAGGGTCTTATTCAGGTGACATGATGATCGATCAGAGGGTTACAAAGTGCACAGTGATACTCTTCTCCAATAAATGGAGGGTCTTATTCAGGTGACATGATGATCGATCAGAGGGTGGTACAAAGTGCACAGTGATACTCTTCTCCAATAAATGGAGGGTCTTATTCAGGTGACATGATGATCGATCAGAGGGTGGTACAAAGTGCACAGTGATACTCTTCTCCAATAAATGGAGGGTCTTATTCTGGTGACATGATGATCGATGCTTTATGGCCGTTTGACAAATAAAAATATTAAAATCGATAATAATCTCATCATGCAGACTAGCCCAGTGGTTCCCAAACCGCGGGGAACTCAGTCCGGCTGTAAACTTCCTCTTGAGAGTTGTAATAGTAGAAAGCACAAGGTGGTGCATCACCAGTTCCTCTTAGAGAGATATTTATAACTTGTCAGAAATGTCCAGATCAACCCGCCTACAGATCAGTTAGGTTTTTTAGCACATAGATATTGTTGTATTTTTCTTGTCACTCAAATATCCCATGAATACACATGAGACAGGGCAAAAATGTATAGAATTCCAAGAAAATGTGCTTTAAAACATCAAATTATTCTTTGTATCACAATGACAAGATGTGTAGAATTGCAGGTAATAAACTTTAAAACTGTGTGAACATATGTCTTGAACAGATGTCATGAACAGTTCTTGATCTGCAACAAATCCATCAGGTGCAAACATTCCACTGGTGTGAAAATGTGGATATTTTCATTACGTGGATTCTAGAACATTCCCATAGAAATCACATCGCCAATTGGATGGAAATCAAGCTACTGAGAAGGTAGTGTAAGTCAGAAACATCTCCCACAGTAAAATCTCAAACACAACACATACAAATGGATCTTTAATATATTAGTAATGACATGTTCATTTGATTCTACAGAGATACAATAGGAAACATTTAGCAATACAAAGTCCCAATCAGATCATTCCTTCAACAAATACAAAATGTTAAAGTCTACCGTGCTTCCCAAACGGCACCATAGTCCTTTTATAGTGCACTACCCTGGTCAATAGTAGAGGACTAGGGCGCCATTTGAGAAGCAGGAATTTCATCACAGGGATGAGGTTCTGTCCCATAGAAAACAACATTACCATCTCTTCCTGTCTGGTCCCATAGAAAACAACATTACCACCTCTCTTCCTGTCTGGTCCCATAGAAAACAACATTACCACATCTCTTCCTGTCTTCAATACATTCTAAATGCTTTCTAATAACATTTATTTAATTCACCCCCCCAAAATAATACATTAACTAAAATATGTGAAATAATTATTTACATAATAGGTGTAGTCTACATTGGTGTAACCAAAGTGTTGAGGTGTCTATTTGTGCACACCAACTGTAGCAAAACATTTTTTAGGTAGGTCTCCTCCCCATTTTGTCCCGCTTGCTTCTGTTAATTTCCTAGTGAATACACCCCTGTACTCAATCACAGCATTGTCCAATCAGCTATTTACACCAGTATCACCCTGACAACGTGTCTGGAAACAACACAGGTAACTCAGGTAACCACTAAGGAAGTCCCGGTGTCTTGCTGCTCAACCAAACACACAAACTAATGGGTTAGTGCTATCGGAATGGTTGGGACGTCCCTACCCTAAACCTAACTTGAAAGGCTTGCATATATGGCACCGAATGGGGATTTAGCGTTGGTCTGTCGATCGTTCAGCGCACTGTGGTTTAGGGACCTTTATAGACATCTGACCACAGACACATTTCACCTGATTCGACATGTAAAATCTGTGCGCACTCGGTTCACAAATTACATTCAGAGAGGCCAAGTACTCTGGACCAGAAAACACTACTGCTGTGTCTGAGCCCTTAACCTCGAACCGAACCTTAACCCTTACCTAGACTAGTTTAAATTTCAACTTGAATGGGATGACAGAGTTGGGACGTCCCAAGCACCCCAAATAGCAAGGACCCTAACAAATACAGAAGAGAAAACACATGATGTACGGGGTAAAGTTTCTCCTAGGAACAGATCTTGGATCAGCTCTTCACCTCCACAAATCCTAACATAAAACAGTGGGGGAAATGCAAAACTGATTCAAGATCAGAATCTATGGGCAATTTCACTCTACACCGATCATTCACCACAATGGTTTCAATGTGTGTTACACACACACACACACACACACACACACACACACACACACCAAAATTACCTAACAGAACAGCAAAGACCAAAATATACACAATATAAACAAGAGAATACTTTCTTGAATTTCAAGAAATTCAAATAGCCAAATAACTAATACAGCGTTTCCCCCCTGGCTGCTCGTTATAACTAATGAACCTGTCCTTCTCCACTATGTTGATTAACCTGTCCTTCTCCGCTACCTACCATCACTATGTTGATTAACCTGTCCTTCTCGGCTACCTACCATCACTACGTTGATTAACCTGTCCTTCTCCGCTACCTACCATCACTACGTTGATTAACCTGTCCTTCTCCGCTACCTACCATCACTATGATGATTAACCTGTCCTTCTCCGCTACCTACCATCACTATGTTGATTAACCTGTCCTTCTCCGCTACCTACCATCACTACGTTGATTAACCTGTCCTTCTCCGCTACCTACCATCATTCTGATGAATAACCTGTCCTTCTCCGCTACCTACCATCACTATGTTGATTAACCTGTCCTTCTCAACTACCTACCATCATTCTGATGATTAACCTGTCCTTCTCAACTACCTACCATCATTCTGATGAATAACCTGTCCTTCTCCGCTACCTACCATCATTCTGATGAATAACCTGTCCTTCTCCGCTACCTACCATCACTATGTTGAATAACCTGTCCTTCTCCGCTACCTACCATCACTATGATGATTAACCTGTCCTTCTCCGCTACCTACCATCACTATGTTGATTAACCTGTCCTTCTCCGCTACCTACCATCACTATGTTGATTAACCTGTCCTTCTCAACTACCTACCATCACTATGTTGATTAACCTGTCCTTCTCAACTACCTACCATCATTCTGATGATTAACCTGTCCTTCTCCGCTACCTACTAGTATAAAAAAATATAACAAAAAAGTCCTTGGTTGTGTAGTAAGTTGATTGTCATACAGTGACTCAATCACAAGCCCATCTGCATGTCAGCGAAGTTGAAGAAGTTGTCCACATCTCGAGAGGAAGTATTTCTGTTGTCTGAAACAAACACCTGCAGGGAATAGGACAGAGTTACTTCACATACAGGTACTATATTATTAGCTCGTACAGTTCTGACTAACACTTTCAGTACAATTGATAAAATCCTGAGATCTTTTTAAAATGGTATTTTACCAGGTTAGTTTCACTGACATTAAAACAATAAATGTAAAAAAATATATAAACGATAACCCCTTTTTTCTCCCCAATTTCGTATTATCCAACTGGTAGTTACAGTCTTGTCTCATCGCTGCAACTCCCGTACGGACTCGGGAGAGGCGAAGGTCGAGAGCCGTGCGTCCTCCGAAACACGACCCGACCAAGTCGCACTGCTTCTTGACACAATGCCAGCTTAACCTAGAAGCCAGCCGCACCAGTGTGTCGGAGGAAACACCGTGCACCTGGCGACCATGTTAGCGTGCACTGCGCCCGGTCCACCACAGGAGTCGCTAGTGCGCGATGAAACAAGGACATCCCTGCCGACCAAACCCTCCCCTAACAACGCTGGGTCAATTGTGCACCGCCCCATGGGTCTCCCGGTTGCGGCAGGCTGCGACAGAGCCTGGACTAGAACCAGTAACACAGCTAGCACTGAGATGCAGTGCCTTAGACCACTGTGCCACTCAGTAGACCCAACAATAAATGTTTTGTCTAGAGATGTCAGGAATGCTGTTACCTTGGTTCCACTGAACATGTCACTGGCCATGCTCTTGCAGGCCTCCACTACCCCGTCCCCATTCAACTCCAGAGCTGTCACTGGGCCTGTGGCAACAAGAGATGCAGTTCAGAAATGCATGCCTAATCATCATAAGCACTAAACCAACTCATTAACACAATTCTTTCCTTCAACTATGAGGATCTTATCCCTCCTTTCTCTTGTTTCAAAGGTCATCATACATTACAGAGAACCAGAAACAGCAAACCGATGTCTGCCCTAGCCTCAACCCGATGTCAGCCCTAGCCTCTAACCGATGTCAGCCCTAGCCTCAACCCGATGTCAGCCCTAGCCTCAACCCCGATGTCAGCCCTAGCCTCAACCCGATGTCAGCCCTAGCCTCAACCCGATGTCAGCCCTAGCCTCAACCCGATGTCAGCCCTAGCCTCAACCCGATGTCAGCCCTAGCCTCAACCCGATGTCAGCCCTAGCCTCAAACCGATGTCAGCCCTAGCCTCAAACCGATGTCAGCCCTAGCCTCAAACCCGATGTCAGCCCTAGCCTCAACCCGATGTCAGCCCTAGCCTCAAACCCGATGTCTGCCCTAGCCTCAACCCGATGTCAGCCCTAGCCTCAAACAGATGTCAGCCCTAGTCTCAAACCGATGTCTGCCCTAGCCTCAACCCCGATGTCAGCCCTAGCCTCAACCCGATGTCAGCCCTAGCCTCAACCCGATGTCAGCCCTAGCCTCAACCCGATGTCAGCCCTAGCCTCAAACCGATGTCAGCCCTAGCCTCAAACCGATGTCAGCCCTAGCCTCAAACCGATGTCAGCCCTAGCCTCAAACCGATGTCTGCCCTAGCCTCAACCCGATGTCAGCCCTAGCCTCAAACCGATGTCTGCCCTAGCCTCAAACCGATGTCTGCCCTAGCCTCAAACCGATGTCTGCCCTAGCCTCAACCCGATGTCTGCCCTAGCCTCAACCCGATGTCTGCCCTAGCCTCAACCCGATGTCTGCCCTAGCCTCAACCCGATGTCAGCCCTAGCCTCAACCCGATGTCAGCCCTAGCCTCAAACAGATGTCAGCCCTAGCCTCAAACAGATGTCAGCCCTAGCCTCAAACCGATGTCAGCCCTAGCCTCAAACCGACTATTGAATGATTAACCCAGATGATAGGCAGATTGTCTGCAGGCCCTGGTCAAAAGTAGTGCCCTATATAGGGAATAAGGTGCTATTTGGGACAGTCTGTGTTCCTTACCGTTGGTGATCCACTCGAGGAGTCCCTCTGCATCATTCTGGAACACTCTGCTGACGTCCTCGGGGCGCATGGACACTTCCTTAGTCTGTATCAGCACAAACCCTTTCCCAGAGGCCTGGAGTTAATACAGACAGGAAGCAATGACATCGTTAAACCCTTTCCCAGAGGCCTGGAGTTAATACAGACAGGAAGCAATGACACCGTTAAACCCTTTCCCAGAGGCCTGGAGTTAATACAGACAGGAAGCAATGACACCGTTAAACCCTTTCCCAGAGGCCTGGAGTTAATACAGACAGGAAGCAATGACACCGTTAAACCCTTTCCCAGAGGCCTGGAGTTAATACAGACAGGAAGCAATGACACCGTTAAACCCTTTCCCAGAGGCTTGGAGTTAATACAGACAAGAGCCAAGGAAACCATGAACACAAATAATGTATGACATTTAGCAGAAGTTTTCTTCCAAAGCATCAGTCCATCTGGACTGTAGGCTGTGCCGACTCACACACTCAACTAGCACCAAAGTAATCCTACCTTGTTATGAAAGAGACAGTAGGCCTGTGTAACAGTATTGCTTCCGTCCCTCTCCTCGCCCCGGGCTCGAACCAGGGACCCTCTGCACACAGACAACTGACACCCACGAAGCATCGTTACCCATCGCGCCACAAAAGCAGCGGCCCTTACAGAGCAAGGGGAACAACTACTTCAAGGTTCAGAGCAAGTGACGTCACCGATTGAAATGCTATTTAGCGTGCACCACCGCTAACTAGCTAGCCGTTTCACATCGGTTACACTCACCCCCCTTTTGCCCTCCTCCTCTTCCGCAGCAACCAGTGATCCGGGTCAACAGCATCAATGTAACAGTATTGCTTCCGTCCCTCTCCTCGCCCTGAAACGCTATTAGCGCACACCACCGCTAACTAGTCATGTCCTAACCGACTTGCCAAAACTATAGTTTGTTAACAAGAGATTTGTGGAGTGGTTGAAAAATGAGTTTTAATGACTCCAACCTAAGTGGATGTAAACTTCTGACTTCAACTGTACATTACAACAACGCTCTTACAGCTCTTAATACAGGGATCTTATCGTAGTGAGGTAATCCCAAACGGGGGTACACAATGTCTTCCCATTTTCAAACAGTCCAACGGGGCTATACATTAATATACATTTGGGTGAGTCCCCCCCCCTCTCGCCTGATTAGCCTTGTTTCACTGCCCAAAAATATAATTAACATCCAATCACATTAACCGTTACTCTCTCGTGGGAATTCCACTAACGGTCGGTATGTAGCCAAACGTAGCTGATGCTCATGTTGGTATCTGTACTGATGGCACAAAAGCCATGACAGGGAGACATAAACTCAAGCTTATGGACAATGTCAAATGTGATATAGCGAAGCACCTGAGTGAGTTGGGTGTGCAATTATGCAGGTACTTTCCCGAAACGGATGACAACAGGATTCGTTTATCCCTTTCATGCCCGGCCTCCAGTCCACTTACCGATATCTGAACAAGAGAGCCTCATCGAAAGACTCATCAGAAGCCACTGCCAGATTTCTGGATTGGGCTGCGCTCAGAGTATCCTGCCTTGGCAAATCGTGCAGGTAAGACATTGATGCCTTTTGCAACCACGTACCTATGTGAGAGTGGATTCTCGGCCCCCACTAGCATGAAAAAGGCACAGACTGTGTGGAAAATGATTTAAGACTCTCTCCAATACAACCTAACATAGCAGAGTTACGTGCATCCTTTCAAGCACAACATTCTCATTAATCTGTGGTGAGTTATTCACAATTTTTGATGAAAAAAATAAGGTTTTATGTAAGATGGTTAAATGAAGAGCATAATTGTTGATTATTATCATTTGTGCCCTGGTCCTATAAGAGCACGTCACTTCCCTTCAGCCGGGTTGTGACAAAAACCCTCATTCATATGTTTAATAAATGTGTTGTATAGTGTGTGCTGCAGGCTTACAATGATGGCAAAAACAACATTTGAGAGTGCGCTGACCCTGGTGCTAGAGGGGGTACAGCTGGAGGTTGAATGTTTGAAGGGGTAGGGGACTGTAAAGTAGTTTGGGAACATCTGCTGTAGTGTATTTTACAGATGAGGTGAAGAGCTTACCACAGCTTAATAAGATCAACCAGTTGGGTGCAGCACAGCGGCATAGTAACAATGATGACCCACCAACAGACTAGTAAACAATGATGACCCACCAACAGACTAGTAAACAATGATGACCCCCCCAACAGACTAGTAAACAATGATGACCCCCCCAACAGACTAGTAAACAATGATGACCCACCAACAGACTAGTAAACAATGATGACCCCCAACAGACTAGTAAACAATGATGACCCCCCCAGACTACAGATTAGTAAACAATGATGACCCACCAACAGACTAGTAAACAATGATGACCCCCAACAGACTAGTAAACAATGATGACCCCCCCAACAGACTAGTAACAATGATGACCCACCAACAGACTAGTAAACAATGATGACCCCCAACAGACTAGTAAACAATGATGACCCCCAACAGACTAGTAAACAATGATGACCCCCAACAGACTAGTAAACAATGATGACCCACCAACAGACTAGTAAACAATGATGACCCACCAACAGACTAGTAAACAATGATGACCCACCAACAGACTAGTAAACAATGATGACCCCCACAGACTAGTAAACAATGATGACCCCCAACAGACTAGTAAACAATGATGACCCCCCAACAGACTAGTAAACAATGATGACCCCCCAACAGACTAGTAAACAATGATGACCCCCCAACAGACTAGTAAACAATGATGACCCACCAACAGACTAGTAAACAATGATGACCCCCCAACAGACTAGTAAACAATGATGACCCACCCCAACAGACTAGTAACAATGATGACCCACCAACAGACTAGTAAACAATGATGACCCCCCAACAGACTAGTAAACAATGATGACCCCCAACAGACTAGTAAACAATGATGACCCCCCAACAGACTAGTAAACAATGATGACCCCCAACAGACTAGTAAACAATGATGACCCACCAACAGACTAGTAAACAATGATGACCCCCCAACAGACTAGTAAACAATGATGACCCCCAACAGACTAGTAAACAATGATGACCCCCAACAGACTAGTAAACAATGATGACCCACCAACAGACTAGTAAACAATGATGACCCACCAACAGACTAGTAAACAATGATGACCCCCCAACAGACTAGTAAACAATGATGACCCCCAACAGACTAGTAACAATGATGACCCACCAACAGACTAGTAAACAATGATGACCCCCCCCAGACTAGTAAACAATGATGACCCCCCAACAGACTAGTAAACAATGATGACCCCCCAACAGACTAGTAAACAATGATGACCCCCAACAGACTAGTAAACAATGATGACCCCCAACAGACTAGTAAACAATGATGACCCCCCAACAGACTAGTAAACAATGATGACCCCCAACAGACTAGTAAACAATGATGACCCCCCAACAGACTAGTAAACAATGATGACCCCCCCAACAGACTAGTAAACAATGATGACCCCCCCAACAGACTAGTAAACAATGATGACCCCCAACAGACTAGTAAACAATGATGACCCCCCAACAGACTAGTAAACAATGATGACCCCCCAACAGACTAGTAACAATGATGACCCACCAACAGACTAGTAAACAATGATGACCCCACCCCCAACAGACTAGTAAACAATGATGACCCCCCAACAGACTAGTAAACAATGATGACCCCCAACAGACTAGTAAACAATGATGACCCCCCAACAGACTAGTAAACAATGATGACCCCCCAACAGAGTAGTAACAATGATGACCCACCAACAGACTAGTAAACAATGATGACCCCCCCAACAGACTAGTAAACAATGATGACCCCCCAACAGACTAGTAAACAATGATGACCCCCCCAACAGACTAGTAAACAATGATGACCCCCCAACAGACTAGTAAACAATGATGACCCCCCCCAACAGACTAGTAAACAATGATGACCCCCCAACAGACTAGTAAACAATGATGACCCCCCAACAGACTAGTTAATAATGATGACCCCCCAACAGACTAGTAAACAATGACCCCCCAACAGACTAGTAAACAATGATGACCCCCCAACAGACTAGTAAACAATGATGACCCCCCCCAACAGACTAGTAAACAATGATGACCCCCCAACAGACTAGTAAACAATGATGACCCCCCAACAGACTAGTAAACAATGATGACCCCCCAACAGACTAGTAAACAATGATGACCCCCCAACAGACTAGTAAACAATGATGACCCCCCCAACAGACTAGTAAACAATGATGACCCCCAACAGACTAGTAAACAATGATGACCCCCCAACAAACTAGTAAACAATGATGACCCCCCCAACAGACTAGTAAACAATGATGACCCACCAACAGACTAGTAAACAATGATGACCCACCAACAGACTAGTAAACAATGATGACCCCCCAAGAGACTAGTAAACAATTATGACCCCCCAACAGACTAGTAAACAATGATGACCCCCCAACAGACTAGTAAACAATGATGACCCCCCAACAAACTAGTAAACAATGATGACCCCCCCAACAGACTAGTAAACAATGATGACCCACCAACAGACTAGTAAACAATGATGACCCACCAACAGACTAGTAAACAATGATGACCCCCCAAGAGACTAGTAAACAATTATGACCCCCCCCAACAGACTAGTAAACAATGACCCCCCCCAACAGACTAGTAAACAATGATGACCCCCCAACAGACTAGTAAACAATGATGACCCCCCAACAGACTAGTAAACAATGATGACCCCCCAACAGACTAGTAAACAATGATGACCCCCCAACAGACTAGTAAACAATGATGACCCCCAACAGACTAGTAAACAATGATGACCCACCAACAGACTAGTGAACAATGATGACCCACCAACAGACTGGTAAACAATGATGACCCACCAACAGACTGGTAAACAATGATGACCCACCAACAGACTGGTAAACAATGATGACCCACCAACAGACTGGTAAACAATGATGACCCACCAACAGACTGGTAAACAATGATGACCCACCAACAGACTAGTAAACAATTATGACCCCCCAACAGACTAGTAAACAATGATGACCCACCAACAGACTAGTAAACAATGATGACCCACCAACAGACTAGTAAACAATGATGACCCACCAACAGACTAGTAAACAATGATGACCCCCAACAGACTAGTAAACAATGATGACCCCCCCCCAACAGACTAGTAAACAATGATGACCCCCCAACAGACTAGTAAACAATGATGACCCCCCAACAGACTAGTAAACAATGATGACCCCCCAACAGACTAGTAAACAATGATGACCCCCCAACAGACTAGTAAACAATGATGACCCCCAACAGACTAGTAAACAATGATGACCCCCAACAGACTAGTAAACAATGATGACCCCCCAACAGACTAGTAAACAATGATGACCCCCAACAAACTAGTAAACAATGATGACCCCCCAACAGACTAGTAAACAATGATGACCCACCAACAGACTAGTAAACAATGATGACCCACCAACAGACTAGTAAACAATGATGACCCCCCCAAGAGACTAGTAAACAATTATGACCCCCCAACAGACTAGTAAACAATGATGACCCCCCCAACAGACTAGTAAACAATGATGACCCCCCAACAAACTAGTAAACAATGATGACCCCCAACAGACTAGTAAACAATGATGACCCACCAACAGACTAGTAAACAATGATGACCCACCAACAGACTAGTAAACAATGATGACCCCCCCAAGAGACTAGTAAACAATTATGACCCCCCAACAGACTAGTAAACAATGATGACCCCCCCAACAGACTAGTAAACAATGATGACCCCCAACAGACTAGTAAACAATGATGACCCCCAACAGACTAGTAAACAATGATGACCCCCCAACAGACTAGTAAACAATGATGACCCCCAACAAACTAGTAAACAATGATGACCCACCAACAGACTGGTAAACAATGATGACCCACCAACAGACTAGTGAACAATGATGACCCACCAACAGACTGGTAAACAATGATGACCCACCAACAGACTGGTAAACAATGATGACCCACCAACAGACTGGTAAACAATGATGACCCACCAACAGACTGGTAAACAATGATGACCCACCAACAGACTGGTAAACAATTATGACCCCCCCAACAGACTAGTAAACAATGATGACCCACCAACAGACTAGTAAACAATGATGACCCACCAACAGACTAGTAAACAATGATGACCCACCAACAGACTAGTAAACAATGATGACCCACCAACACCAGAAGGACCTTGAGTCACTTCCTCATCTGGAGGATGACCAGTAGAGAATGACCTTAATGGAAAGGCCAAAAATAGAACCATTGCAGCAAGGGAAGGAGACCTTTAACTGCATGACAAAGTGTCTAACCTTCCCTCATTTTTTGTATTACTTTAAGTCATTGAACACACTCTCTTATCCTCCTCACCCTCCTCTACCTGCTCACCTCATCAATGAGTTTCCGGGCGTTAGCAGTGGTGTAGTCCCCAGAGAAGAACACAAACAGACAGGACTCGTCACTCTCCTTGCGTCTGCCTCCTTTGGTCATGGGCACGATGCTGCGGGATGCCTCAGCTGAGATCCGGACTGATTTAAACTCTGACTCCGGGTCAGGGGCTGGAACATGGTCCAACACCACAGTGTCCTCAGGCAGCAGGCTCCAATTGGTCTCCCCTGAGACGGGCGTGAAGTCATGGACGTTGCTCCAGTTGTTGTTGAAGATGCTGAGGCCTGCGTCCTTGAAGTGGAAGGCCAGCTCGGGGTAGTAGTACTGGAAGCAGCCGAACTTCATTCCCGTGGACGCCTCGATGATGGGCTGAGTGGCGCAACACAGGAACACCTCCATCTTCTGACAGTCCCTGGTCCTGAACTGCTGGCAGGCCACCACACACTTGATGTCCTTACAGTCCCTGAAGAACACACTGCCCTTCACTGGCCCCATAACGATGCAGCAGTTAGTGCAGTCGTCGATGGTGATGGTGGCAGAGTGGTCCAACACGAAGATCTTACAGTTGTCACAGTCCTGGATGACAAACTGCTGTCCGTTCAGCTTGCCTGGCAGACGGCCCACCGTGGCATTCTTCAGCCCTGTTAGCATGAAGTCCTTAGGATCAACCTGCACAGAGACAGACATTAGTTCCTTAGGGTCAATCTGCATAGAGACAGACATTAGTTCCTTAGGGTCAATCTGCATAGAGACAGACATTAGTTCCTTTGGGTCAATCTGCATAGAGACGGACATTAGTTCCTTAGGGCAGTGGTTCTTAAACTTTTTCAGCCCGGGACCCAAGAGAAATGTGTTTTCCTGGGACCCAAGCTTAGGAAAAGATGAAACCATACATAAATATCGGTACATTTCATTACCTTTATGCCTAAAACAAACGCAATATAGACAAAAACATTAAATATTCGTATAAATATATATTCATGTTCATTTCCCCCCATTAAAAACACTATTACATATCTGTCTAGGTTGGAAATGTTGCTGTTAAAATACAATAAATCATGTTTCATTCTGAACTAGAATAAACAGATTGATCCCATCACACAGATGAATAACAGAACAAAGGCTTCATGATGGTGCAATAAATCAAATCAAATCAAATTTAATTTGTCACATACACATGGTTAGCAGATGTTAATGCGAGTGTAGCAAAAGGCTTGTGCTTCTAGTTCCGACAATGCAGTAATAACGAGCAAGTAATCTAACTAACAATTCCAAAAAAACTACTGTCTTATACACAGTGTAAGGGGATAAAGAATATGTACATAAGGATATATGAATGAGTGATGGTACAGAGCAGCATAGGCAAGATACAGTAGATGATATCGAGTACAGTATATACATATGAGATAAGTATGTAAACCAAGTGGCATAGTTAAAGTGGCTAGTGATACATGTATTACATAAGGATGCAGTCGATGATATAGAGTACAGTATCAACGTATGCATATGAGATGAACAATGTAGGGTAAGTAACATTATATAAGGTAGCATTGTTTAAAGTGGCTAGTGATATATTTACATCATTTCCCATCAATTCCCATGATTAAAGTGGCTGGAGTAGAGTCAGTGTCATTGACAGTGTGTTGGCAGTAGCCACTCAATGTTAGTGGTGGCTGTTTAACAGTCTGATGGCCTTGAGATAGAAGCTGTTTTTCAGTCTCTCGGTCCCAGCTTTGATGCACCTGTACTGACCTCGCCTTCTGGATGACAGCGGGGTGAACAGGCAGTGGCTCGGGTGGTTGATGTTCTTGATGATCTTTATGGCCTTCCTGTAGCATCGGGTGGTGTAGGTGTCCTGGAGGGCAGGTAGTTTGCCCCCGGTGATGCGTTGTGCAGACCTCACTACCCTCTGGAGAGCCTTACAGTTGAGGGCGGTGCAGTTGCCATACCAGGCGGTGATACAGCCCGCCAGGATGCTCTCGATTGTGCATCTGTAGAAGTTTGTGAGTGCTTTTGGTGACAAGCCGAATTTCTTCAGCCTCCTGAGGTTGAAGAGGCGCTGCTGCGCCTTCCTCACGATGCTGTCTGTGTGAGTGGACCAATTCAGTTTGTCTGTGATGTGTATGCCGAGGAACTTAAAACTTGCTACCCTCTCCACTACTGTTCCATCGATGTGGATGGGGGTGTTCCCTCTGCTGTTTCCTGAAGTCCACAATCATCTCCTTAGTTTTGTTGACGTTGAGTGTGAGGTTATTTTCCTGACACCACACTCCGAGGGCCCTCACCTCCTCCCTGTAGGCCGTCTCGTCGTTGTTGGTAATCAAGCCTACCACTGTTGTGTCGTCCGCAAACTTGATGTTTGAGTTGGAGGCGTGCGTGGCCACGCAGTCGTGGGTGAACAGGGAGTACAGGAGAGGGCTCAGAACGCACCCTTGTGGGGCCCCAGTGTTGAGGATCAGCGGGGAGGAGATGTTGTTGCCTACCCTCACCACCTGGGGGCAGCCCGTCAGGAAGTCCAGTACCCAGTTGCACAGGGCGGGGTCGAGACCCAGGGTCTCGAGCTTGATGACGAGCTTGGAGGGTACTATGGTGTTGAATGCCGAGCTGTAGTCGATGAACAGCATTCTCACATAGGTATTCCTCTTGTCCAGATGGGTTAGGGCAGTGTGCAGTGTGGTTGAGATTGCATCGTCTGTGGACCTATTTGGGCGGTAAGCAAATTGGAGTGGGTCAAGGGTGTCAGGTAGGGTGGAGGTGATATGGTCCTTGACTAGTCTCTCAAAGCACTTCATGATGACGGATGTGAGTGCTACGGGGCGGTAGTCGTTTAGCTCAGTTACCTTAGCTTTCTTGGGAACAGGAACAATGGTGGCCCTCTTGAAGCATGTGGGAACAGCAGACTGGTATAGGGATTGATTGAATATGTCCGTAAACACACCGGCCAGCTGGTCTGCGCATGCTCTGAGGGCGCGGCTGGGGATGCCGTCTGGGCCTGCAGCCTTGCGAGGGTTAACACGTTTAAATGTCTTACTCACTTCGGCTGCAGTGAAGGAGAGAGACCGCATGTTTCCGTTGCAGGCCATGTCAGTGGCACTGTATTGTCCTCAAAGCGGGCAAAAAGTTATTTAGTCTGCCTGGGAGCAAGACATCCTGGTCCGTGACTGGGCTGGGTTTCTTCCTGTAGTCCGTGATTGACTGTAGACCCTGCCACATGCCTCTTGTGTCTGAGCCGTTGAATTGAGATTCTACTTTGTCTCTGTACTGGCGCTTAGCTTGTTTGATAGCCTTGCAGAGGGAATAGCTGCACTGTTTGTATTCAGTCATGTTACCAGACACCTTGCCCTGATTAAAAGCAGTGGTTCGTGCCTTCAGTTTCACACGAATGCTGCCATCAATCCACGGTTTCTGGTTAGGGAATGTTTTAATCGTTGCTATGGGAACGACATCTTCAACGCACGTTCTAATGAACTCGCACACCGTATCAGCGTATTCGTCAATGTTGTTGTCTGACGCAATACGAAACATCTCCCAGTCCACGTGATGGAAGCAGTCTTGGAGTGTGGAGTCAGCTTGGTCGGACCAGCGTTGGACAGACCTCAGCGTGGGAGCTTCTTGTTTTAGTTTCTGTCTGTAGGCAGGGATCAACAAAATGGAGTCGTGGTCAGCTTTTCCGAAAGGGGGCGGGGCAGGGCCTTATATGCGTCGCGGAAGTTAGAGTAACAATGATCCAGGGTCTTTCCACCCCTGGTTGCGCAATCGATATGCTGATAAAATTTAGGAGTCTTGTTTTCAGATTAGTCTTGTTAAAATCCCCAGCTACAATGAATGCAGCCTCCGGATAAATCGTTTCCAGTTTGCAGAGAGTTAAATAAAGTTCGTTCAGAGCCATCGATGTGTCTGCTTGGGGGGATATATACGGCTGTGATTATAATCGAAGAGAATTCTCTTGGTAGATAATGCGGTCTACATTTGATTGTGAGGAATTCTAAATCAGGTGAACAGAAGGATTTGAGTTCCTGTATGTTTCTTTCATCACACCATGTCACGTTGGCCATAAGGCATACGCCCCCGCCCGTCTTCTTACCAGAAAGATGTTTGTTTCTGTCGGCGCGATGCGTGGAGAAACCCGCTGGCTGCACCGCTTCGGATTGCGTCTCTCCAGTTAGCAATACTAATTAACATTACAGCTGCACATCCTCCTGCATATCCTAATGTATAAATTATTGTTAAAATAAAGTCTAGGTTGGAAATGTTGCTGTTAAAATACATATGCTTTATTCTGAACTGGAATAAACAGATTGATCACATCACACACACACCTAATGAGAGGTCTGTGGCTGGTTCAAGTTCTCAACAAGCAGGTCTATTCTGGGCTCAGTTTGACAGTTTAACACTGAGGTCATACTCAGCAATGACACCGTTTCTGTACTTGAGAACCCTGCCGTCGGGGACTGTATGTGATGCCAAACTGGATCAGAACAGCTACTGCTTTCTCAGTCAGGAAGGAGACCACTTCCTGCTGTAGAACCCAGAACTGTGCGAGTGTGTTTGAAGCAAGAGGCTTTTTGAGACAGTTCATTCTAGTTCAGAATAACAATTATTACTTGCAAGTTAACAAACAGTTCCAACCGAGACTAGTTTTCAACAATAATTTCTACAGTAAGATGTAAAGTGGGCATGATCATGTTTCATCTGTGCTGTTACTTAGGGTTGCACTATCAGTAACTAGCTTGCTTTGGCTATCATTAGCTATTACATGTGTACAAGGCCAGGTTTTTTTTTGAAAGAGAATATCACATCTACTACTATGAGAGTTAGTACTCCCTTATGCCTGCTGATCATCACCTGTTATAAAAACAACAAAAATGTCTTTGTTACGAGTCCCTTTGGCCCGGCAGTCTAGGGGGGTATCCCAACTAAACTAACCCAACTAAATTACCGTTAAACACTCAGGGTTTATTTGAAAACACATGGTAATGGGGGGAGCAGGAAAAGGGGCTGAGCTGGACCCAAAGAAAGAAATAATAAGTATACAAAAATACCCCTAAACTAGACTAGCCTACTTCACCAACAGCTAACTAACTAACCAAAAATACCCCTAAACTAGACTAGCCTACTTCACCAACAGCTAACTAACTAACCAAAAATACCCCTAAGCTAGACTAGCCTACTTCACCAACAGCTAACTAACTAACCAAAAATACCCCTAAGCTAGACTAGCCTACTTCACCAACAGCTAACTAACTAACCAAAAATACAGTGGGTGGTCCGCCCAGTTCTAACTAGTGTTTTTATACAAAGTATTCCTACGGGTAATGTATGCCCATGGGCGACTTATCTTGGTACCCCCTCTTCCCACCGTCAAACAAACACCATAACAAAACCAATACTCACAGGTGGGGACAAAGTGACATGTAGATGCCAAAAACCAAATAAGAGATCTACAGACAGATGGCATTGACAGAGAGATCTACAGACAGATGGCATTGACAGAGAGATCTACAGACAGATGGCATTGACAGAGAGATCTACAGACAGATGGCATTGACAAGAGATCTACAGACAGATGGCATTGACAAGAGATCTACAGACAGATGGCATTGACAAAAGATCTACAGACAGCTGGCATTGACAGAGAGATCTACAGACAGATGGCATTGACAGAGAGATCTACTGACAGATGGCATTGACAGAGAGATCTACAGACAGATGGCATTGACAGAGAGATCTACAGACAGATGGCATTGACAGAGAGATCTACAGACAGATGGCATTGACAAGAGATCTACAGACAGATGGCATTGACAAGAGATCTACAGACAGATGGCATTGACAAAAGATCTACAGACAGCTGGCATTGACAGAGAGATTGAGCAAACAACAGATCTACAGACAGATGGTTTTTGAAACCATTGGGAAAGTGATTGACAGGTAATGGAAACTAGGAGGTTGACAGTCTTCTGGCATTGACAGCGACTGATTGACAGGAGATCTACAGAATGATGATTGCCACCTGTGAGGAGAGGAGAAGATGGCATTGAGAAAGAAACACACACACAGAATACTAGAGGCAGATCTGTATCCGTAAAGTCTTGACTAGTTGACCTATTTTCCAGAGTCTACTGACAGATCTGCCCTGTTCTGAAAGACCTCCAGACAGGGTTTGACAGTCATGCTGATGGGTGTTTGGTCAGGACGATGGCATTTCTATTCATTTGTTCAGGGTTTTTAAACCAAGGGAAAGTTTCATTTGAGAGACTCATTACTAACGTTAAGCACTTCCCCACACAAAACACATTGTGGGCGCTCCTTCTTACTTCTCAAAGTTGGTATTAAAAAGAGAAACTCATCACTGTATTTGTGTTTCATGACAATTGAGCTCAGTCAGAACTTGTAGCTAGCATGAGTCCAGTTGGTGACAGCGGTGAGTGATGGCGAGTGGGAATGATAAGTCAGTGGCTGACAGAACATCATCTGCTGCTGAACGACAGCACATCATCATCATCTGCTGCTGCTGAACGACAGCACATCATCATCATCATCATCTGCTGCTGAACAGCACATCATCATCATCTGTTGAACGACAGCACATCATCATCATCATCTGCTGCTGCTGAACGACAGCACATCATCATCATCTGCTGCTGAACGACAGCACATCATCATCATCTGCTGAACGACAGCACATCATCATCATCTGCTGCTGCTGAACGACAGCACATCATCATCTGCTGCTGAACAGCACAACATCATCATCTGCTGAACGACAGCACATCTGCTGCTGCTGAATGACAGCACATCATCATCTGCTGCTGCTGAACGACAGCACATCATCATCATCATCATCTGCTGCTGCTGAACGACAGCACATCATCATCATCTGCTGCTGAACGACAGCACATCATTATCATCAGCTGAACGACAGCACATCATCATCATCTGCTGCTGCTGAATGACAGCACATCATCATCATCATCAGCTGAACGACAGCACATCAGCATCTGCTGAATGACAGCACACCATCATTATCATCATATGCAGCTGAACGACAGCACATCATCATCTGCTGCTGAACAACAGCACATCATCATCTGCTGCTGAACGACAGCACATCATCATCATCATCTGCTGAACGACAGCACATCATCATCATCATCTGCTGAACGACAGCACATCAACATCAGCATCTGCTGAACGACAGCACATCAACATCAACATCATCTGCTGCTGCTGAACGACAGCACATCATCCGCTGCTGAACGACAGCACATCATCTGCCGCTGAACGACAGCACATCATCTGCTGCTGAGCGACAGCACATCATCATCTGCTGAACGACAGCACATCATCATCATCTGCTGAACGACAGCACATCATCATCATCTGCTGCTGCTGAACGACAGCACATCAACATCATCTGCTGCTGCTGACGACAGCACATCATCATCATCATCTGCTGCTGAACGACAGCACATCATCATCTCATCTGCTGAACGACAGCACATCATTATCATCATCTGCTGAGCGACAGCACATCATTATCATCAGCTGATCGACAGTACATCATCATCATCATCTGCTGCTGCTGAACGACAGCACATCATCATCTGCTGCTGAACGACAGCACATCATCATCTGCTGAACGACAGCACATCAACATCATCTGCTGCTGCTGAACGACAGCACATCATCTGCTGCTGAATGACAGCACATCATCTGCTGCTGAACGACAGCACATCATCTGCTGCTGAGCGACAGCACATCATCATCATCTGCTGAACGACAGCACATCATCATCATCTGCTGCACAACAGCACATCATGATCATAAATCTGCTGCTGAACAGCACATCATCATCATCTGCTGAACGACAGCACATCATCATCATCTGCTGAACGACAGCACATCAACATCATCTGCTGCTGCACGACAGCACACCATCATCATCTGCTGCTGCTGAACGACAGCACATCATCATCTGCTGCTGAACGACAGCACATCATTATCATCAGCTGAGCGACAGCACATCATTATCATCAGCTGATCGACAGCACATCATCATCATCATCTGCTGCTGCTGAACGACAGCACATCATCATCTGCTGCTGAACGACAGCACATCATTATCTGCTGAACGACAGCACATCAACATCAACATCATCTGCTGCTGCTGAACGACAGCACATCAACATCATCTGCTGCTGCTGAACGACAGCACATAATCATCTGCTGCTGCTGAACGACAGCATATCATCTGCTGCTGAACGGCAGCACATCATCTGCTGCTGAACGAAAGCACATCATCATCATCTGCTGCTGAACGACAGCACATCATCATCTGCTGCTGAACGACAGCACATCATCATCTGCTGCTGAACGACAGCACATCATCATCTGCTGCTGAACGACAGCACATCATCATCTGCTGCTGAACGACAGCACATCATCATCTGCTGCTGAACGACAGCACATCATCTGCTGCTGAACGACAGCACATCATCTGCTGCTGAACGACAGCACATCATCTGCTGCTGAACGACAGCACATCATCATCTGCTGCTGAACGACAGCACATCATCTGCTGCTGAACGACAGCACATCATCATCATCTGCTGCTGAACGACAGCACATCATCATCATCTGCTGCTGAACGACAGCACATCATCATCATCTGCTGCTGCTGAACGACGGCACATCATCATCTGCTGCTGAACAGCACATCATCATCATCTGCTGAACGACAGCACATCATCTGCTGCTGCACGACAGCACATCATCATCATCTGCTGCTGCACGACAGCACATCATCATCATCATCTGCTGCTGAACGACAGCAGATCATCATCATCATCTGCTGCTGAACGACAGCACATCATTATCATCAGCTGAACGACAGCACATCATCATCATCATCTGCTGCTGCTGAACAACAGCACATCATCATCATCAGCTGAACGACAGCACATCATCATCTGCTGAACGACAGCACACCATCATTATCATCATGTGCAGCTGAACGACAGCACATCATCATCATCTGCTGCTGAACGACAGCACATCATCATCTGCTGCTGAACGACAGCACATCATCATCATCATCTGCTGACCGACAGCACATCAACATCATCATCTGCTGAACGACAGCACATCAACATCAACATCATCTGCTGCTGCTGAACGACAGCATATCATCATCATCTGCTGCTGCTGAACGACAGCACATCATCTGCTGCTGAACGACAGCACATCATCTGCTGCTGAACGACAGCAAATCATCTGCTGCTGAACGACAGCACATCAGCATCATCTGCTGAACGACAGCACATCATCATCATCTGCTGAACATCATCATCATCTGCTGCTGAACGACAGCACATCATCATCATCATCTGCTGCTGAACAGTACATCATCATCTGCTGCTGCTGAACGACAGCACATCATCATCATCTGCTGCTGCTGAACGACAGCACATCATCATCATCTGCTGCTGAACAGCACATCATCATCATCTGCTGAACGACAGCACATCATCTGCTGCTGCTGAACGACAGCACATCATCATCATCTGCTGCTGCACGACAGCACATCATCATCATCTGCTGCTGCTGAGCGACAGCACATCATCATCATCATCATCTGCTGCTGAACGACAGCACATCATCATCATCATCTGCTGCTGAACGACAGCACATCATCATCATCATCTGCTGCTGAACGACAGCACATCATCATCTGCTGAACGACAGCACATCATCATCATCATCATCTGCTGCTGCACGACAGCACATCATCATCTGCTGAACGACAGCACACCATCATTATCATCATGTGCAGCTGAACGACAGCACATCATCATCATCTGCTGCTGAACGACAGCACATCATCATCTGCTGCTGAACGACAGCACATCATCATCATCATCTGCTGAACGACAGCACATCAACATCATCATCTGCTGCACGACAGCACATCATCATCTGCTGCTGAATGACAGCACATCATCATCATCTGCTGCTGAATGACAGCACATCATCATCATCTGCTGCTGAACGACAGCACATCATCATCATCTGCTGCTGAACGACAGCACATCATCTGCTGCTGAATGACAGCACATCATCATCATCTGCTGCTGAATGACAGCACATCATCTGCTGCTGAACGACAGCGCTGCGTCGTGTGTCGCGGAGTGATCTACAACAAAACTGCAGGAAAATGATCCGGTAAACCGCG
This sequence comes from Oncorhynchus tshawytscha, assembly GCF_018296145.1. Classification (NCBI taxonomy): domain Eukaryota; kingdom Metazoa; phylum Chordata; class Actinopteri; order Salmoniformes; family Salmonidae; genus Oncorhynchus; species Oncorhynchus tshawytscha. The sequence goes on from NC_056434.1 coordinate 1,133,450, forward strand.
AAGCACAAGGGCATCTCCCTCTACCGCAGCTGCCAAACTGAGCAGAGACCGCTGCTAAGCAGAGTGCGCAGACGCATTTGGCCAAATCAATTCCAGTAAATTATGAAATATTCATACATTTACTCTGACACATCGCGACCCATGCATTAAGAAAGGCTGCCTTAGGGTCATTGAGCAGAAGCTCTTTTCCAGTGCGACCCTGGGTAAGTGTCTTGCTCAAGGGTACATAACATTTTTTACCTAGTCGGTTCGTGGATTCGAACCAGCCACCTTTCGGTTACTGCCCAACACTCTTAATCGCTACATTACAAAACACAAAAAGGCGAACAGTAGTAGATAAATGGCAAGCTGGTAAAATTAAAGACTGCTCTTGGAACTTTTTGGAAAAATAGGGACATGTCTGTCTATTTCACCAAATCTCTCAACATGTATTTATTTTAATGGTTTTAAGTTCTACACCATTTTAAATCAGGATAAAATTATTTCTAATGAGTTTACCAATTTCTGGTAGCTAAAACGTCAAAACAAAAAAAAAACTTACGGAACTCTGAGGTCGTCCCATTGTTTCCAGTAGGAGAAATATAGATAGGTATGTTCGTTTTTACATAATATCTCGCAGTGTGTATATTTGAATTTTACAAGTCGGACACCATTTTAATCATGAAGCTCCTCTTTCTAATTGTGTAATGCTGGGCAGCGTACTCCGTTGTCATCAAACGCTAGCCCCGAAATGTTTCCCTTGGAACGCTGAGCTCCCCCTTGTTTTCTTATAGCGAGGCATGCTGGTATATTTCGCAATGTGTATATATATTTTTTATTAAGTCACCATTATAATCAGGATAATCATCTCTTTCTAATGACACACGGTTGAGTAAACAGCATACTCTGCTTTCATCGATCGCTAGACCAGAAATAGTCAAGTTACAATTTGTTTCCGACTTCCTCTTATACAGACATAAGCACACTTGGCACCATCGAGGTGCGGATGTTTACTTTCTACACGAGTTGTTATTTTTCAGTTTCTTCCTGTGAACAGACTGTAGTGGTCAAATAAAAAAGGTATAATTTGTTTGGTGCCATTTAGGGAAATGGAATTCTAAGGATCATTCCAGTCAGAAGAGACCCAGCGAAGGTTCGTTTTAATTCATTTGCTATTGCCTGGCGCTAGTGTTCGTTCTCAACCAACGTTTTTTGGCCGTTTTTCAGCCCTGGGTGAATTTTGACTCGTTCTATCCCTAACCATGCATGCATCCTCAGCGATCCGCCCTGGTCATACATGCATCCTCAGCGATCCCCCCTGGTCATACATGCATCCTCAGCGATCCCCCCTGGTCATACATGCATCCTCGCCGCTAGTCTCCCTGGCCATGCATCATCTCCATACCTTTTCACGTTTGTCCCAGCTGTATTGTTTAGGTGGGTCCTCTGTTGTATTGCTGCAGAGGTCAATGTTGTTGGCGTTGCTGCTGTTCGCCTTATCTTCCACCGTTTTCGGAGTAGGTTCCTTTTCGGGTGATTTTCTCTTGGATTTTTTGGAGAACCAGCAACCCATTTTGTCCTTTTAACAATAAACCAATCAAACGTGTATAGGAAAATATGATAAGAGTCTGTCCCCAAAAGATTTATCGCCTACTTTGTATAACATGTACAGGTATTTCGGTCTTCTTGCCTCCTCGGTTTCTGGCTTCTTATCACGTACTCGTAAACATGTCTTTCGTTTGAGCTTCCCTTTTCCTTACTCAGTTCAACAGCCAATCAATACTTTGCAATCCGTTACTTAGTAACAGCGAATCACAGTACAACAACAGTCTGGGAGGGGACAACGTGGACAATGTCAGCCAATCAAATGAGTGTTCTGCTTTTTGGGAGTTGGGCGTTGTTTTAGCAGCGCTCAGTATGCAGTGTGGTAAACAGTGAGGGGTTTCGATTTTCTGGCCCGGTTTACCGCCGGGGAGAGGGGTTAAATCGGTGAAAGGTGATTGCATTCCTTTTGGAACCGGCTGCCTCCCGGCACGAGCAAGGTGACGGTTCAAACCCCAAAACGAAATAATCTCAAAACAAATGTCTCGTAGTCTAGGCTAGATTAAGCACGTGGAGTAATGACTAAAATGGTGTTTTCACATGCAAAAGTGATTGTTTTGGATAATTACGTTTAATCTGCCTCAAATTAAAACTAGTTAAAACATTCTAACGTATATGTTATATAAAATATAAAGTGTATGTTTCTGGACGATGCACCATGCTGCCCTGTTGACAACATGACTGAGTGGCGCAGATTATTGTTCGACATGAGAAGAATGCTTTTTTTCCGTTCACGTCACCGGGCCATAGACCCGTACACCGCGGCTCAGGTTAATAGAACTCCGTCAGATGTATATAAATCATTGGTAATAAAAATAAACATTCGTCCAGATATCGTACATTCTATAAAGTAAAACATTTTGAATACAATTTTACGTTTCTGTTTGTTTGTTGTAATGTCGGATTTTGACACGTGATGATGCATCATGCAATGCAGTCTGTTAAACTCTTTCCTGACGTACTATCCATGGGTGGATCAGTTATGCTATAACTTTATTTATGCGTCAAAACAAAACAACATGCTTATTAGCTAACAACTTAAGCTACTTGTCCATTCTAATTATAGGCTGCGGCCTATGTATACACACTCACTGTAACACAACGGGACGTGCTGCTGCTTCTGAACTAAGGTGTATAACCTCTTATCATCACGATAAAACAAACGTTAATTCATGCTCCAGTCACAAACAACTAGGCTATTCTGTCTATCTGAACATTTCACATGATCATTTGGTATGGAGGCCTGTTTGAAATTTACAAGAGAACAAACAGGTTTGCAGCATGTTTCCGACACCTCCTGCTGTACTGTGTCTGTACAGGCTACCACATGTTCTGAATATGACCACATTTAGTTATTTTTTATCGCTTTGGTACTATTCTTCACAAGTATGTGTTAAAATTTCACCTGATCATCAAAAACTGAAAGCACATTTTCAATTGACTATGTACAACACACAACATCACACAGTAACTTTCTCACCAAACCTAATGAGTGTTTCATCTAGCAATACCTTTCATATAAAGTAATTGCCTTTCACAGTGCAATGCTCACAATACTTTTCATATGATTCTCTTCTCATTTGTTTGAATACATTTGACCATCACTTAATCCAACTGTGTTTAATGGTTAATCACTTAACCATTTGGTAAACCTATAGATTAAAAAAATTAAAAAATCTACTATATATGGATTTTGAGAACTACAGAAATAAAGTGTGTGTTTGTAAAGTATAAACATTTAAATGACATGTACTGTATGATACATGATAGCCATACATAATGACTACTCATTATTGATAATTGATTTCACATGGTTGGAACCACAATTGGTCACCATATATTCAATCTCTCCCAGTCTGTTGTCCACGCTTGCTTCAAAATGTCCACCATTGTCCCTGTTCCCAAAAAAGCAAAGGCAACTGAACTAAATGACTCACTTCTGTCATCATGAAGTGCTTAGAGAGGCTATTTAAGGTTCATATCACCTCCACCTTACCTGACACCCACTCCAATTTGCTTACCGCCCCAAAAGATCCACAGACGATGCAATCGCCATCACCCTGCTCACTGCTCTGTCCCATCTGGACAAGAGGAATACCTATGTAAGAGTGCTGTTCATTGACTATAGCTCAGCATTCAACACCATAGTACCCTCCAAGCTCATCATTAAGCTTGAGTCCCTGGGTCTGAACCTCGCCCTGTGCAACTGGGTCCTGGACTTCCTGACAGGCCACCCCCAGGTGGTGAAGGAAGGAAACAACACCTCCACTTCGCTGATCCTCAACACAGGGGCCCCACAAGGGTGTGTGCTCAGCCCCCTCCTGTACTCCCTGTTCACCCATGACTGCGTGGCCATGTACGCCTCCAACTCAATCATTAAGTTTGCAGACAACACAACAGTAATGGGCATGACTACCAACAATGACAAGACACCCTACAGGGAGGGGGTGATGGCCCTGGCGAAGTGGTGCCTGGAAAGAAACCTCCCTCAACATCAACAAAACGAAGGAGATGATCGTGGACTTCAGGAAACAGCAGAGGGAGCACGCCCCTATCCATATCGAAGGGACAGCAGTGGAGAAGGTGGAAAGCTTCAAGTTCCTTGGCGTACACATCACTGACAATCTGAAATGGTCCACCCACACAGTGTGGTGAAGAAGGCGCAATAGCGCCTCTTCAACCTCAATAGGCTGAAGAAATTTGTCTTGTCCCCAAAGACAAGCTTTTACAGATGCACCATTGACAGCATCCTGTCGGGCTGCACCGCCTGCAATCGCAGGGCTCTCCAGAGGGTGGTGCGGACTGTCCAACGCATCACCGGGGGCACACTGCCTTCCCTCCAGGACACCTACAGCACCCGATGTCACTGGAAGGCCAAAAAGATCATCAAGGACAACAACCACCAGAGCCACGGCCTGTTCACCCCGCTATCATCCAGAAGGCGAGGTCAGTACAGATGCATCTGAAAAACAGCTTCTATCTCAAGGCCATCAGACTGTTAAATAGCCATCACTAGCCGGCTTCCACCCGGTTCCTCAACCCTGTACCTTAGAGGCAGCTGCCCTACACCAGAGGGAGGGAGGCAGATTGCAGGGAACTGTTTTGTCTAATGAAGTCCAGGCCATTGTCATTGGCCATGTGGTAAACAGAGGCCTTACCATGGCAGAGGCTACCAGATTAGTGACCAGGGATGTTCTCTTGATAAGTGAATTGGACCATTTTCCTGTCGAAATGTAACGTGTAATTTTGGGTGTCAGAGAAAATGTATGGAGTAAAAAGTACATTATTTTCTTTAGGAATGTAAGTGAAGTAAAAGTAAAAGTTGCCAAAAATATAAATAGTAAAGTAAAGTACAGATACCCAAAAACTACTTAAGTAGTACTTTTACTTAAGTACTGTACACAACTGCTTACACCACTGATGGGTACATTACATTAGGTAACATCCAGACCAGAAAGTGAAAAAACAAGATACAATACAGCAATGACACCACTTACTTAAAAGAACACACAGAACTACAGTAAATTTAACTACAGTAAACTTAACACAACAGTAAACTTAACTGAGGCATACACTCATTGGACTGGAAACTTTGTTCCAGCTACCTACTGCTTATTCAGCCCTAAATCTGATGAGTTGTCATTTTCTAAAGGAAAACATCCTTTAAGAAGAAATGACAAAAGGAAATCTAAATGTCCTGTTTTGTGACGTGGTGGAACTGTCAAACCGCAGCACTAGGATTAGGCAGTTTGATAAGCTATAAAACAATAGTGAAGTCTTGTGAAAATATGTCTGGATTAAATTGATGAGTATGAGTTTATTTATTCTTCTCCCTATTAAACCCAAATGAACCGTGGGGATTTTGATTTTCATCCAAGGGGGCTCTACAACTTTAGCTGTAGTGTGTCCTCAGAAAGGTGCAGTGTTCCTTTAAAACGTTGAACTACAGTTAAGGGTTTCTCTGCTCTAAGCTGTGTTCATAACCAAATGGGAAAGTGGTAATTACCAGTTGTGAAGTTGTAAATATGAGTCGAGTACATTACCATTTTGAACTTGGAAAAACCATCAAACATGGAGGTCATTAGAAGGCTTGTGAATGTTTTGCTCTTTTTTGCCCATAAAAAGTAGAGAGCTGCTAGAGCTGCTTTCACTTTCTAAATCAAAAGGAAGATGAACAGAATCAATTTTGATCAATTTGTATTTTGTTCTTTCCATAAACAACAACTGCTGAAGATGCCGCCATACTTGCTGTTTTTTTTTGTTGACAAATGACGTCAGAAAGGTGCAAGTCAAGTAGGAAACACAGGATGATATGTCTCGTTCAAGACAACTGGGAACTCGAAGAAAAACTAGCTCCGACTGGGAAGAATGGTTTTGAACTGTAACAGTAACTAGGAATTCCAAGTCGGAAACTCGGCGGTGTCATCCTAGAGCTCCGACTTACCGACCTGAAGATCAGTAAATTCATGATTTTACCTCAGTTTTATTCAGAGTTCCCAGTTGTCGTGAAAGAACCAACAGAGCTTCCCTTGCCTGACAGGTTTCCTGACAACTCATCCTGAATTTAATTATGCTGCTCTATCGATCGCGCCACACACCAGTCTGGACCTACCATCCTAGAAGTAGTTTTTGCTGACTTCAAAATGACCTGATTCATGATTCGTGTAGGCCAGCTCTGGTCCAACCCATCAGTTTCTGGAACCAATCGGAACGGGTTGAACGCATTTGAGAAGTTGTCGAGGAGGAAGCAAAAATGTGGATGGGTAGCCAGGCAAGAGTTCCCCACTAGTACCAGTTGGTGGGGCTTTCAAATGGTTTTTTTCCAGTCGTATGCTCGTATTTATGAAATTACGAGATGTTGTGAATGCAGAAAAATTTGGGTTGATGACTAGTAAAAATGTTTTGGCAGTAATCAACCATGTTTTGTTAGTCATCTAGTCATCAACCATGTTTTACTAGTCATCTAGTCATCAACCATGTTTTGTTAGTCATCTAGTCATCAACCATGTTTTACTAGTCATCTAGTCATCCACCATGTTTTACTAGTCATCTAGTCATCAACCATGTTTTACTAGTCATCTAGTCATCCACCATGTTTTACTAGTCATCTAGTCATCAACCATGTTTAACTAGTCATCAACCATGTTTAACTAGTCATCAACCATGTTTTACTAGTCATCTAGTCATCAACCATGTTTTACTAGTCATCTAGTCATCAACCATGTTTTACTAGTCATCTAGTCATCAACCATGTTTTACTAGTCATCTAGTCATCAACCATGTTTTACTAGTCATCTAGTCATCAACCATGTTTTACTAGTCATCTAGTCATCAACCATGTTTTACTAGTCATCTAGTCATCAACCATGTTTTACTAGTCATCTAGTCATCAACCATGTTTTACTAGTCATCTAATCATCAACCATGTTTAACTAGTCATCAACCATGTTTTGCTAGTCATCTAGTCATCAACCATGTTTTACTAGTCATCTAGTCATCAACCATGTTTTACTAGTCATCTAGTCATCCACCATGTTTTACTAGTCATCTAGTCATCAACCATGTTTTACTAGTCATCTAATCATCAACCATGTTTAACTAGTCATCAACCATGTTTTACTAGTCATCTAGTCATCAACCATGTTTTACTAGTCATCTAATCATCAACCATGTTTAACTAGTCATCAACCATGTTTTGCTAGTCATCTAATCATCAACCATGTTTTACTAGTCATCAACCATGTTTTACTAGTCATCTAGTCATCAACCATGTTTTACTAGTCATCTAGTCATCAACCATGTTTTACTAGTCATCTAGTCATCAACCATGTTTTACTAGTCATCTAGTCATCAACCATGTTTTACTAGACATCTAGTCATCAACCATGTTTTACTAGTCATCTAGTCATCAACCATGTTTTACTAGTCATCTAGTCATCAACCATGTTTTACGAGTCATCTAGTCATCAGCCATGTTTTACTAGTCATCTAGTCATCAACCATGTTTTACTAGTCATCTAGTCATCAACCATGTTTTACTAGTCATCTAGTCATCAACCATGTTTTGCTAGTCATCTAGTCATCAACCTTGCGCAGTACAATGGAGCAGCTTCGATTTTTGGACCAATGGCAGAATAGGAAGCATTGTTCGATTCTGTTGGCGTGAGAATGAAGATGAGTGGAGCTGAAAGGGTGTCGTGGGTGAAGAGTCTGAGGAAGCACGGTAGTAGGAACCACTTTCCTGACTTCCTAGAGTGCCCTGTAAGGGTGAAAGAGGTCGCAGTAACTAGGATCAAGGCTATCCATTAGGTCTCCTATGTGGAGGCAGGACACATGCTGAAGGAGCGAGTGGTGATGAGATGGTAGTGGATTCCCCACAGCCTGTAGTTCATGTAATGCATCAGAGGGATCTTGAAATACTAATAGTGAAGAAGGTGAACTTAGTTGCGTTTATTGCGCAGTGATAAATTGCACTTGACAAAATTATAACAAATAGAATAACTCTATCATTGTGAAGGTGCCGAAAATATTTTTGTATCTCCAGGACTTCACGTCCGATACGTTGCAGGGAATGCTGGATGAAGATAGACATTTTAATCCGACTGAAGGAATTTTAGTTTATGTATTTAGTTGCTTATGGAATATTAGGTGTATGTTTTTTCCCCTTCCCCTATTATTACAACGTTCAGGTTTCACCCCATCCAGTAGGTGGCGGCATGCACCTCTCTGTTTGCGGACCGCCATAATACCAGAAGAAGAAAGAAGACGAAGACATTTTTTGACATTTTTAAAACAAGTATTTAACTAATTTTTAAATATTTTTTTATTTTGTATAACAAAGTATAATGGATGTATATTATAGTCCAGTTGGGGTGGTAATGCAACGTATTGGATGCCAACCGCCATTAAACGATGGAGGAGAAGAAGGAGGAAAAGGAAATAAGAAATAAAGTGTAGCGTATTATGAATAAACATGGAGTGGGTGATTACACAGGCCTTCTGGAAGATCTGGCGAAGAACAAGATGATGGACAAGAAAAAGAAACTGGAAATGTTTACGAGGGAATATGGAATGAGGGATTTCACAGAACCGTTTGGAAGACCTTGAGGAAACTGAGAGTGACGAGAGTGAGAATGAATTAAATGTGGTGGCGAGTGCAGTGATGACTGTTGAGAAGAAGATGAGTGTAGAGGGAAGCAGTCTGTCGAGGAAGGTTGGCGTCAAGTGCAAAAAGCAGAATACGTGCTCAAGTAGCTCAGAGATGGAACCGGACGAGAGTGTGGATGAAATTCCTGCAGTGAGGACCGCCGAGATCGGGCCTCTGTCCGAGGATGTAAAGGATGATTCTGGCCCAGCACAGAAAATGTTGTATGCCGAAGCAGTGAAGAGGGTGGTAGACGAAGATGGGTACGGGGTGGGGGATCCTGAGAGGATTCCTGTGAGTTTACTGCTGAACATTTGCAGGGGATGTTGAATGGTAGTGCTCTGTCCTCCCAGACGGTTGGTCTGGAGTAGGATTAGGGAAGGTTAAATAGTGGAATGGGGTGGTGTTTTACTGAGGGCTAATACTTGTCAGGGTAATTTTTCCTTCTCTTGTTAACTAATGTGGGTATTCCGTGAATGGCCTCACACTCCAGTACAGTAGGGGGCAGTGTATGCACATTCAATTGGATGCGACCCGTCAACACAATCCTAAAGAAGAAGAAGAAGTCTGATAGGTCTGATAGGCTTGGCTCATCAAACTGTACCATGGATGCTGCTGTTGCCAAAAAACCAAAGCTATGCAGATTCTTCTTTCCTTTGGAAAAGCAATTGATGTTATTTCCCATTTTAATTCTGCTGATAAACCAGGCCTCTAAAATGAACGCCGAGGACGGAGTTATGGAGGAACTGGCATCTGAGAAAGAGGCAGAAGAAAGTCATCGACAGGACAGTGTGAATTTATTGACATTCATTTTACTGCTGACATTAACAATTCTGACCATTTGGCTTTTCAAACACAGAAGAGTTCGTTTTCTCCATGAGACCGGGTTGGCAATGATATACGGTAAGACTCGACACATTAATCTGTCAGACGTTTGCAACGCATGTAACTTTGCCAACCCAACCCCCTAATCCCCGTATGAATGATGCCAACTCACGTCGGTGATTATTAGTGCGGCTCTATGTCACTGCTACATTGAACCATGACGAGTTAGTTACAATTGATCAATATTGTAGATACATTGTAGACAGTTAAAATGTTACGGTATTACATGATGCGCCATTCAGCGCTCATTCCCAGTCCTAATTGGTTTAGATGGGAGTGACAGTCTCGAATGTGCTACACAGTATTTAGATTGGGCATCACAGTCCTGCATAGATACCCACAGAACCATGTTCCTATGCCACCAACAAATAACAATATATTATAGCTTTGACTTGATTGGTATAGCCTGAATCACATTGCACTATTGGCTAGTAGGAATAATCATGATTTTTACTTGACATATTAGCAGATAAATTGTATAACGTCATGGCCTGGGTTTACAACTACTGTGTTGACTCATTCATTACCCATAGCAGCTTGTAGTAACTGCTCCATATCATGGATGGAATATCTATCTATCTCTCTATCTCTGTCTCTGTCTGTCTGTCTGTCCTGTCTCTGTCTGTCCTATCTCTATCTCTCGCGCTATCTCTCACGCTATCAATCTCTAAATATATATCTGCCATGGGATGCAGTCAGTGTGGCGCAACTACAATACAAACATCGCCTGATGTTTCTGAAAATGTGCTTCTCACTCTGCTGAGTCAAGACATGTCAATGTGATGTGAATCAAGAGCCTATCCCCTTAGAGAATAAGAGCACCTTCTCCCAGCTGCCCACTGCTCTGAGGCTAGGAAACACTGTCACCACCGATAAATCCACTATAATTGAGAATTTCAGTAAGCATTTCTCTACGGCTGGCCATGCTTTCCACATGGCTACCCCTACCCTGGTCAACTGCCCAGCACCCTCCACAGCAACCCGCCACAGCCCCCACCATTTCTCCTTCACCCATATCCAGATAGCTGATGTTCTGAAAGAGCTGCAAAATCTGGACATCTACAAATCAGCCGGGCTAGACAATCTGGACCCTCTCTTTCTAAAATTATCTGCCAAAATTGTTGCAACCCCTATTACTAGCCTGTTAAACCTCTCTTTCGTATGTCCTGAGATTCCCAAAGATTGGAAAGCTGCCGCGGTCATCCCCCTCTTCAAAGGGGGTGACACTCTAGACCCAAACTGCTACAGACTTATATCTATCCTACCCTGTCTTTCTAAGGTCTTCGAAAGCCAAGTTAACAAACAGATTACTGACCATTTTGAATCCCACCATACCTTCTCCGCTATGCAATCTGGTTCCCGAGCTGGTCATGGGTGCACATCAGCCACGCTCAAGGTTCTAAACGTTATCATAACCGCCATCGGTAAGAGACATTACTGTGCAGCCGTATTCATCGACCTGGCCAAGGCTTTCGACTCTGTCAATCACCACATTCTTATTAGCAGACTCCACAGCCTTGGTTTCTCAAATGATTGCCTCGCCTGGTTTCCCAACTACTTCTCTGATAGAGTTCAGTGTCTCAAATCGGAGAGCCTGTTGTCCGGACCTCTGACAGTCTCTATGGGGGTGCCACGGGGTTCAATTCTCGGGCCGACTCTCTTTTCTGTATACATCAATGATGTTGCTCTTGCTGCTGGTGATTCTCTGATCCACCTCTACGCAGACGACACCATTCTGTATACTTCTGGCCCTTCTTTGGACACTGTGTTAACTAACCTCCAGACGAGCTTCAATGCCATACAGCTCTCCTTTCGTGGCCTCCAACTGCTCTTAAACGAAAGTAAAACTAAATGCATGCTATTCAATCGATCACTGCCCGCACCTGCCCACCCGTCCAGCATCACTACTCTGGACGTCTCTGACTTAGAATATGTGGACAACTACAAATACCTGGGTGTCTGGTTAGACTAAACTCTCCTTCCAGACTCACATTAAGCATCTCCAATCCAAAATTAAATCTAGAATCGGCATCCTATATCGCAACAAAGCATCCTTCACTCATGCTGCCAAACATACCCTTGTAAAACTGACCATCCTACCGATCCTCGACTTCGTTGATGTCATCTATAAAATAGCCTCCAACACTCTACTCAACAAACTGGATGCAGTCTATCCCAATGCCATCTGTTTTGTCACCAAAGCCCCATACACTACCCACCATTGCGACCTGTACGCTCTCGTTGGTTGGCCCTCGCTTCATACTCGTCGCCAAACGCGAGTGGGTAACCCGCCTCTATCATCCGTTCTATTGGCCAAAGTGGAATCACAGGTGAATAAACTGGATGAGCTCCGTTCAAGACTATCTTACCAACGGTACATTAAACTGTAATATCTTATGTTTCACCGAGTCGTGGCTGAACGACAACATGGATCATATACAGTTGGCTGGGTTTTCGGGCATCAACAGGACAGAACAGCTATTTCCGGTAAGACGAGGGGTGGGGGTGTCTATTTGTCAATAACAGCTGGTGCGCAATGTCAAATATTAAGGTAGTCTCGAGGTATTGCTTGCCTGAGGTAGAGTATCTCATGATAGGCTGTAGACCACACTATCTACCAAGAGATGTTATAAAAAAACATTTTTTATAACGTAACTCAAACGGAAGGAGTTTGCATTTTGGCGCAGTGCTGAGGGGGATTTTTTCTTGCTGTCATACTAAAGCAGGAAGTACCAGTGACTCGCTCAATACGGAAGTAGTCAGATGATGTGAATGCTACGCTACAGGGCTGTTTTTCTAGCACAGACTGGAATATGTCAATGGCATTGAGGAGTATGACCCCTCAGTCACTGGCTTCATCAATAATAATCTTAATCCTTTATTGATGCTTTGCTTATTTGATGGTTCGTCTGAGGGCATAGCGGGATTTCTTTTAAGCGTCCAGATTAGTGTCCCGCTCCTTGAAAGCAGCAGCTGTAGCCTTAGCTCGGTGCGGATGTTGCCTGTAATCCATGGCTTCTGGTTGGAATATGTACGTGCGGTCACTGTGGGGGCGATGTCGTCAATGCACTTATTGATGAAGCCGATGACTGTGGTGGAAAACTCAATACCATTGTCAGGATCGAGGCAAAGATGAACAGATCAAAGTACAGAGAGATCCTTGATGAAAACCTGCCCCAGAACACTCAGGACCTCAGACTGGGACGAAGATTCACCTTCCAACAGGACAACGACCCTAAGCACACAGCCAAGACAATGCAGGAGTGGCTTCGGGACAAGTCTCTGAATGTCTTTGTGGCCCAGCCAAAGCCCTGACTTGAACCCGATTTGAACATCTCTGGAGAGACCTGAAAATAGCTGTGCAGTGACGCTTTCCATTCAACCTGACAGAGCTTGAGAGGATCTGTAGAGAAGAATGGGAGAAACTCTTCAAATACAGGTGTGCCAAGTTTGTAGCGTCATACCCAAGAAGACTCGAGGCTGTAATCGTTGCCAAAGGATCTTCAACAAAGTACTGAGTAAAGGGTCTGAATACTTATGTCAATGTGATATTTCTGTTTTAATGTTTTTATATGTGCAAAAATGTCTAAACCAGTTTTTCTTTGTCATTATGGGGTATTGTGTGTAGATTAATGAGGGGAAAAAAACTTCAATCCATTTTACAATAAGTAACAAAATGTAGAAAAAGTAAAATGCTCTGAATACTTTCAGAATGTACTGTGTGTAGGATGAACCATGACTAGAATACAGTATATACAGTGCCTTGCGAAAGTATTCGGCCCCCTTGAACTTTGCAACCTTTTGCCACATTGCAGGCTTCAAACATAAAGATATAAAACTGTATTTTTTTGTGAAGAATCAACAAGAAGTGGGACACAATCATGAAGTGGAACGACATTTATTGGATATTTCAAACTTTTTTTAACAAATCAAAAACTGAAAAATTGGGCCCCAGGGACAGGCCAGAGCATCCTAAGAGTTACACCTTCTGTTACACCTTCTGTCTTACTGTGTTCAATACAAGGCATCCAAACCTCATGAAAGTCACCTGATATACCCTTCATTTGAATGTTAAAATTCCATCTCATCTCTCATTGCTAAGCCTATTTGTAGGTGAATTGTAGTCTGTTCTGTGATAGCATCCTTGTGTGGACATAGGGACAGTATTTGTGCTTTATTTAGTCAGGAACTCACCACAACGGAGTTCCCGGGACATCCAATTTTCTACTGCTTGAGTTCCTGATAGAATATTGGCTAAAATTACCACCAGCACCTATTTCAGTCCTTGTCAAGCACCATGTTGCAGGATAATAACACATATTGTCAGTTAGAAACCATTTCACATGGCATATGCCTCTTCGGTGTCATTAGTAGGAGGTTGCCACAGCCTGTTGGGGTTGCCTAGAGGACCAGAATCTGTCCGTCTATCTCTCTGCGTAGTCTGTGTGTGAGCCTGGCCCTCTTTAAGATGCACTGCACACCGTCCGGCTAGTCTTAGCTGGAGGACAGACAGACTCAGCTGCCGTGTGTTGCTGAGACATGACTGACTCTATGCTAATGTCCTAATACTGACTAAAGCAGTAATAATAATGTAGCTAGTAATGATACATTATTATTGTATTTTTTATCTAGTAATAATAATAATAATAATAATAATGTAGCTAGTAATAATAAAAAATATAATGTAGCTAGTAATAATGCAGCTAGTAATAATAATAATGTAGTTAGCAAATGTAATAATGATAATGTAGTAATATTAATAATAAAATAATATTCACATTAATGATAGCTACAGCAATAATAATAATGTAGCTAGAAATAATAATGTAGCTAGCAATGTGATAATGTAGTTATAATAGTGTAGCTAGTAATAATAATCAATAATAATAATGTAGTTAGTAATAATGGTATTAGTAGTAATGTAGCTCGTAATAATGTAGCTAGTAGTAGCAATAATAATTAATAATGTAGTTAGTAGTAATAATGTAACTAGTAATAATATAAATAATAATAATAGTAGTAGTAATAATAATGTAGCTAGTAGTAGAAGTAATACTAATTTAATAATAATGTAGCTAGTAATAATAATAAAGCTAGTAGTAGTAGTAAATAATTAATAATGGTGTAGCTAATAATAATAATAATGTAACCAGTAATAACAATAATAATGTAGCTAATAATAATAATGTAGCAAGTAGTAATAATAGAAAGGTAGTTAATAATAATAATAATAATGTAGCTAGTAGTAATAATAATCTAGCCAATAATAATGTAGCTAGTAATAATAATGTAGCTAGTAATAATAATAATGTAGCTAGTAGAATAATAATGTAGCTAGTAGTAATAATGTAGTAGTAATAATAATAATAATGTAGCTAATACTAATAGTGTAGCTAGTAATAATAATAATGTAGCTAGTAAAATAATAATGTAGCTAGTAGTAATAATGTAGTAGTAGTAGTAGTAGTAGTAATAATAATAATAATAATAATAATAATAATAATAATAATAATGTAGCTAATACTAATAGTGTAGCTAGTAATAATAATGTAGTTGTAATAATATTAATAATAATAAACTGAAATAAAATATCCCAGAAATGTTCCATATGCACAAAAAGCTTACTTCTTTCAAATGTTGTGCTCAAATTAGTTTACATCCCTGTTTGTGAGCATTCCTCCTTTGCCAAGATAATCCATCCACCTGACAGGTGTGGCATATCAAGAAGCTGATTAAACAACATGATCATTACACAGGTGCAACTTGTGCTGGGGACAATAAAAGGCGTCACACAACACAATGCCACAGATGTTTTGAGGGATTGTGCAATTGGCATGTTGAGTGCAGGAATGTCCACCAAAACGGTTGCCAGATAATTGAATGTTAATTTCACTACCATAAGCCACCTCTGAGGTTTAAGACATTTTGGCAGTGTGAAGATATTATATCCTCAGTATATCTCTCTCTCTCTCGCCCTCGCTCTCTCTCGCTCCCTCTCTCTCTCCTTCCCAGGACTGTTGGTAGGTGTGATCCTGCGTTATGGAATCCCAGCCACCAGCTACCACAAAAGAACTCCTCCCAGCTGTTCTCTTGAGGAGGGGCCAGTCAGTACGCTCCTACTGAACGTCAGTGGGAAGTTCTTTGAGTACACGCTGAAAGGAGAGATCAACTCGAGGGAGATACACAATGTGGAGCAGAATGACATGCTGCGCAAGGTAACAATCATACACACACACACACACACACACACACACACACACACACACACACACACACACACACACACACACTATGTTGGAGCAGAATGACATGCTGCGCAAGGTAACAATCATACACACACACACACACTATGTTGGAGCAGAATGACATGCTGCGTAAGGTAACAAACATACACACACACACACACACACACACACTATGTTGGAGCAGAATGACATGCTGCGCAAGGTAACAATCATACACACACACACTATGTTGGAGCAGAATGACATGCTGCGTAAGGTAACAATCATACACACACACACACACACACACACACACACACACACACACACACACACACACACACACACACACTATGTTGGAGCAGAATGACATGCTGCGTAAGGTAACAATCATACACACACACACACACACACTATGTTGGAGCAGAATGACATGCTGCGTAAGGTAACAAACATACACACACACACACACACACACACTATGTTGGAAAGAATGATATGCTGCACAATAATATAGTTATGATAACCCCCAGACTATAACCCCCCAACTACTGACTAAACACAACTGTATTACCCCCCAACTACTGACTAAACACAACTGTATTACCCCCCCCAACTACTGACTAAACACAACTGTATTACCCCCCAACTACTGACTAAACACAACTGTATTACCCCCCAACTACTGACTAAACACAACTGTATTACCCCCCCCAACTACTGACTAAACACAACTGTATTACCCCCCAACTACTGACTAAACACAACTGTATTACCCCCCCCAACTACTGACTAAACACAACTGTATTACCCCCCAACTACTGACTAAACACAACTGTATTACCCCCCAACTACTGACTAAACACAACTGTATTACCCCCCAACTACTGACTAAACACAACTGTATTACCCCCCCAACTACTGACTAAACACAACTGTATTACCCCCCAACTACTGACTAAACACAACTGTATTACCCCCCAACTACTGACTAAACACAACTGTATTACCCCCCAACTACTGACTAAACACAACTGTATTACCCCCCCCAACTACTGGCTAAACACAACTGTATTACCCCCCCCAACTACTGACTAAACACAACTGTATTACCCCCCAACTACTGACTAAACACAACTGAACTGTATAACCCCCCAACTACTGACTAAACACAACTGAACTTATAACCCCCCAACTACTGACTAAACACAACTGTATTACCCCCCAACTACTGACTAAACACAACTGAACTGTATTACCCCCCAACTACTGACTAAACACAACTGTATTACCCCCCCAACTACTGACTAAACACAACTGTATTACCCCCCAACTACTGACTAAACACAACTGAACTGTATTACCCCCCAACTACTGACTAAACACAACTGAACTGTATAACCCCCCTCCCCCAACTACTGACTAAACACACCTGAACTGTATACCCCCTCCCCCAACTACTGACTAAACACAACTGAACTGTATAACCCCCCCCAACTACTGACTAAACACACAACTGTATAACCCCCCAACTACTGACTAAACACACCTGAACCCCCCCCCCAACTACTGACTAAACACAACTGTAACTACTGACTAAACACAACTGTATAACCCCCCAACTACTGACTAAACACAACTGAACTGTACTAAACCCCCCCCCCCAACTACTGACTAAACACACTAAACACAACTGTATAACCCCCCAACTACTGACTAAACACAACTGATAACCCCCAACTACTGACTAAACACAACTGTATTACCCCCCAACTACTGACTAAACACACCTGAACTGTATAACCCCCCCCCCAACTACTGACTAAACACACCTGAACTGTATAACCCCCTCCCACAACTACTGACTAAACACAAACTGTATAACCCCCCCCCCAACTACTGACTAGACACAACTGAACTGTATAACCCCCCCCAACTACTGACTAGACACAACTGAACTGTATAACCCCCCAACTACTGACTAAACACAACTGTATAACCCCCCCCTAACTACTGACTAAACACGACTGAACTTGTGGAAAGGCATCCTGAAAACATTTCCCAGTATCCAGTCCAACCTATTTTCATGTCAGTCTCTGCATCCTGAATCTGTGGTTGTCTGTACAGTCCTGGCTCGCTAAGTATTTGATCACAAGCAGCCCTGGTTGGCAGTGCTTTACAATGTAACCTCTTTGTCATCAGTCTGCATCTCAGCAGTGTATTAGCTGGCTAATAGCAACTTGTTTAGGATTGATCTGTTTACATACATGTTTTTCTCCTAAATGTACAGGTTACCTTTGACCCTGAAGTATTCTTCAATATACTGCTACCTCCAATCATTTTCCATGCTGGATATAGTCTCAAAAAGGTAAGTGACAGCTTTAACATTTGTATTCTGTATTTTTTAAAACCTTTTTATTTAACGAGGCAAGTCAGTTAAGAACACAGTCTTATTTTACAATGACTGCCTACCCCGGCCAAACCCTCCCCTAACCCGGACGACGCTGGGAAAATTGTGCGCCGCCCTATGGGACTCCCGATCACGGCCGGTTGTGATACAGCCCGTGATCGAACCAGAGCCTCAAGCACTGAGATGCAGTGCCTTAGACCGCTGCGTCACTCGGGAACATGTGACATGTTATTCTGGTGTAATTTCTGACTTCAGATTGGCCAGTATTGTCTCCTAGGTAGTAGCATGTAAGAACTGTCCAGGTTTCTCAACATCGCAACAGTGTTCAGTTGACTCAGGACATTGTTACTGATATTAAAAGGTTAACTACTGTAGCAAGGCGCTCAACATGATCTGGTCATCTACTGTGGTTCAGAATGGGCTGATCTGCTGCAACAACGATATCTCTGATTGGACATACTGTAGACAGGGGAGCCCTCTCATTGGCCAGCCTTTAGAGTATCACCCTTCTGGGAGGAAGCCATGTCCCAAATGGCACCCTATTCCCTAAATAGAGCTCTATGGGCCCTGGTCAACAGTAGAGCTCTACCCCTATGGGCCCTGGTCAACAGTAAAGCACTACCCCTATGGGCCCTGGTCAACAGTAGAGCTCTACCCCTATGGGCCCTGGTCAACAGTAGAGCTCTACCCCTATGGGCCCCGGTCAACAGTAGAGCTCTACCCCTATGGGCCCCGGTCAACAGTAGAGCTCTACCCCTATGGGCCCTGGTCAACAGTAGAGCTCTACCCCTATGGGCCCTGGTCAACAGTAGAGCTCTACCCCTATGGGCCCTGGTCAACAGTAGAGCTCTACCCTATGGGCCCTGGTCAACAGTAGAGCTCTACCCCTATGGGCCCTGGTCAACAGTAGAGCTCTACCCCTATGGGCCCTGGTCAACAGTAGAGCTCTACCCCTATGGGCCCTGGTCAACAGTAGAGCTCTACCCCTATGGGCCCTGGTCAACAGTAGAGCTCTACCCCTATGGGCCCTGGTCAACAGTAGAGCTCTACCCCTATGGGCCCTGGTCAACAGTAGAGCACTACCCCTATGGGCCCTGGTCTACAGTAGTGCACTACCCCTATGGGCCCTGGTCAATAGTAGAGCACTACCCCTATGGGCCCTGGTCAACACTACCCCTATGGGCCCTGGTCTACAGTAGAGCACTACCCCTATGGGTCCTGGTCTACAGTAGAGCACTACCCCTATGGGCCCTGGTCAACAGTAGAGCACTACCCCTATGGGCCCTGGTCAACAGTAGTGCACTACCCCTATGGGCCCTGGTCAACAGTAGTGCACTACCCCTATGGGCCCTGGTCAACAGTAGAGCACTACCCCTATGGGCCCTGGTCAACAGTAGAGCACTACCCCTATGGGCCCTGGTCAACAGTAGAGCACTACCCCTATGGGCCCTGGTCAACACTACCCCTATGGGCCCTGGTCAACAGTAGAGCACTACCCCTATGGGCCCTGGTCAACAGTAGAGCACTACCCCTATGGGTCCTGGTCAACAGTAGAGCACTACCCCTATGGGTCCTGGTCTGGTAGAGCACTACCCCTATGGGTCCTGGTCTACAGTAGAGCACTACCCCTATGGGTCCTGGTCTACAGTAGAGCTCTACCCCTATGGGCCCTGGTCAACAGTAGAGCTCTACCCCTATGGGCCCTGGTCAACAGTAGAGCACTACCCCTATGGGTCCTGGTCTACAGTAGAGCACTACCCCTATGGGTCCTGGTCTACAGTAGAGCACTACCCCTATGGGTCCTGGTCTACAGTAGAGCTCTACCCCTATGGGCCCTGGTCAACAGTAGAGCTCTACCCCTATGGGCCCTGGTCAACAGTAGAGCTCTACCCCTATGGGCCCTGGTCAACAGTAGAGCTCTACCCCTATGGGCCCTGGTCAACAGTAGAGCTCTACCCCTATGGGCCCTGGTCAACAGTAGAGCACTACCCCTATGGGCCCTGGTCTACAGTAGTGCACTACCCCTATGGGCCCTGGTCAATAGTAGAGCACTACCCCTATGGGCCCTGGTCAACACTACCCCTATGGGCCCTGGTCTCACTACCCCTATGGGTCCTGGTCTACAGTAGAGCACTACCCCTATGGGCCCTGGTCAACAGTAGAGCACTACCCCTATGGGCCCTGGTCAACAGTAGTGCACTACCCCTATGGGCCCTGGTCAACAGTAGTGCACTACCCCTATGGGCCCTGGTCAACAGTAGAGCACTACCCCTATGGGCCCTGGTCAACAGTAGAGCACTACCCCTATGGGCCCTGGTCAACAGTAGAGCACTACCCCTATGGGCCCTGGTCAACACTACCCCTATGGGCCCTGGTCAACAGTAGAGCACTACCCCTATGGGCCCTGGTCAACAGTAGAGCACTACCCCTATGGGTCCTGGTCAACAGTAGAGCACTACCCCTATGGGTCCTGGTCTACAGTAGAGCACTACCCCTATGGGTCCTGGTCTACAGTAGAGCACTACCCCTATGGGTCCTGGTCTACAGTAGAGCACTACCCCTATGGGTCCTGGTCAACAGTAGAGCACTACCCCTATGGGCCCTGGTCAACAGTAGAGCACTACGGGCCCTGGTCAACAGTAGTACACTACCCCTATGGGCCCTGGTCAACAGTAGATCACTATATAGTCAATAGGGTTCCATTTGGGACGCAAACTTCCAGTTTCTGTCTTAGGTTACCCTGCTAGACCCACTCTCTGATACTGGCCTGTGGGACGGCTGTGAAGGACACATTTCAGGCTGGTACTCTCTGATACTGGCCTGTGGGACTGATGTGAAGGACACATGTCAGACTGGTACTCTCTGATACTGGCCTGTGGGACTGATGTGAAGGACACATGTCAGACTGGTACTCTCTGATACTGGCCTGTGGGACTGATGTGAAGGACACATGTCAGACTGGTACTCTCTGATACTGGCCTGTGGGACTGATGTGAAGGACACATTTCAGACTGGTACTCTCTGATACAGGCCTGTGGGACTGATGTGAAGGACACATGTCAAACTGGTACTCTCTGATACTGGCCTGTGGGACTGATGTGAAGTACACATGTCAAACTGGTACTCTCTGATACAGGCCTGTGGGACTGATGTGAAGGACACATTTCAGACTGGTACTCTCTGATACAGGCCTGTGGGACTGATGTGAAGGACACATGTCAGACTGGTACTCTCTGATACTGGCCTGTGGGACTGATGTGAAGGACACATGTCAGACTGGTACTCTCTGATACTGGCCTGTGGGACTGATGTGAAGGACACATGTCAGACTGGTACTCTCTGATACTGGCCTGTGGGACTGATGTGAAGGACACATGTCAGACTGGTACTCTCTGATACAGGCCTGTGGGACTGATGTGAAGGACACATTTCAGACTGGTACTCTCTGATACTGGCCTGTGGGACTGCTGTGAAGGACACATGTCAGACTGGTACTCTCTGATACTGGCCTGTGGGACTGCTGTGAAGGACACATGTCAGACTGGTACTCTCTGATACAGGCCTGTGGGACTGATGTGAAGTACACATACTCTACATACTCTACTTTTGTACAAAGTCATTGCTGTAGAACGTGATTTAAAACCAAAAATATAAATGCAACATGTAAAGTGTAAAGTGTTGGTTTCATGTATCATGAGCTGAAATTCAAGATTTGAAAAATGTTCCATAAAGCTTATTTTGCTCAAATGAGTTTCCCTCCCTGATAGTGAGCAGTTCTCCTTTACCAAGATAGACCACACCTGTCAGGTGGATGGATTGTCTGTCGACCTCCCGGTGGCCTGTCTGTCGACCTCCCGGTGGCCTGTCTGTCGTCCTCCCGGTGGCCTGTCTGTCGACCTCACGGTGGCCTGTCTGTCGACCTCCCGGTGGCCTGTCTGTCCAGTTAGGCTAACAGCCTATCGATCTATATTCAATCTATCCATAGTTGATTTTATTTTTTTATTTTGGGTTAAACAAGTTGTACAGTTTTTAAAACAGTATTTAAGAGTACAAGAAACCCAGAGAATGACACAGTGTAAACCAGGTATTTCCAATGTGGTCCAAGTTGTAGGACATAAAACATAACAGGAAATAGCACATAAAAAAGACCACGACGAAAAGTCCCACTATTTCCGACCTTCTCCTATGTAGGCCTGCACACCTTTCTCCGTAGATGGGTTCTAACCGGCTCAGTCAGCCGGTCTCTAGCTATCTCCAGCTAGCCTGCTTCTAGCTATCTCCAGCTAGCTATCTCCAGCTAGCTATCTCCAGCTAGCTATCTCCAGCTAGCTATCTCCAGCTAGCTATCTCCAGCTAGCTATCTCCAGCTAGCTATCTCCAGCTAGCTATCTCCAGCTAGCTATCTCCAGCTAGCTATCTCCAGCTAGCTTGCTTCTAGCTATCTCCAGCTAGCCTGCTTCTAGCTATCTCCAGCTAGCCTGCTTCTAGCTATCTCCAGCTAGCCTGCTTCTAGCTATCTCCAGTGTAGCTGGATTTGAGTTTAGTTAGTCCTTTCTGAGAGCTGTAGTGCCAACCCAAGCCCCCAATAAAAGGACATCCTGTAGAGTTCAGAGGGATATAGGATCAAGCATAGAGCAACCAGAGTGGTATAGTACAAAGCAAGCTACATCTACTCAGGCTTTTATAATGCTAGCCAGCTTCAGTTAGCTTCACATTCCAGGTCAGGTTTCATCCATATTGCTCATCCACCTGCCGCTAACTCTACTAGGCTTTTAACCTTGCGTGTATGTGTTATTTTATATTGTTGCCTTGTTGAGAAGGAACATGCAAGTAAGCATTTCGTTAGACGATGTATCCCGTACACACAGTGCCTTCGGAATGTATTTAGACCCCTTTTTCAGTATTCTAAAATGGATTCAAAAAAATCTCATCAATCTACACACAATACCCATTAATGACAAAGCAGAAACTGGAAAACAAATGTGTTCATGCGGAAATACCTATTTGCATAAGTATTCAGATATTTTGCTATGAGACTCGAAATTGAGCTCCGGTGCATCCTATTTCCATTGATCATCTTGAGATGTTTCCAGAACTTGGAGTCCAGCCTGTGGCCCGTCGCTGGAGGCTCCGGCCTGTGGCCCGTCGCTGGAGGCTCTGCGCTGAGGAGGCGCACAGGAGGCCTGATGCATGGTGCCGGCACTGGTGGTACCGGGCTGGTGACACGCACCTCAGGGCGAGTGCGGAGAGGTGGCACAGGACACACTGGACTGTGAAGGTGCACTGGAGACCTGATGCGTGGGACCGGTACAGGTGACACCGGGCTGATGACACACCCCAGCACGCCCGTTCTGTAGCGCTCTCAATGCTAGCACCTCTCTCCGGAATCTTGCGTCGAACTCCTCATCCGACTCCCTGACTGGCTCTGGTTCGCTCCTCGGCTCCGCCGACTGCTCCATGTGCCCCTTATCTTAGTTTCTGTGGCCTACCTCGTTGGTATAACTCCTCGTAACTTTGAACTTTTCCATTCTGCTTTCGCTGCCTCTATTTCCTCCTTCGGATGGCGATACTCCCCAGCCTGCGTCCAGGGTCCTGCTCCATCCAGGACCTCCTCCCATGTCCATTTCTCCATTAAACGCTGCTCCTCCTTACCACAATGCTTGGTCCTTTTGGCGTGGGATCTTCTGTCACGTTCGTCATACGAAGGAGACCAAGGTGCAGCGTGGTATACGTACATTCTTCTTTTAATATAGAAAGAACACTGAACAAACTAACAAAACAACAAAATTAATGAAACGTGAAGCTAATACGAATAGTGCAGACAGGCAACTAAACATAGAATAAGAACCCACGAACGCAAAAGGGAAAATGGCTACCCAAATATGTGAACAAATACCACGATAAACAGCTGCCTCTGATTGGGAACCATATCAGGCCACCATAAACATAAAAATCACCTAGACATACAAAAACCCTAGACAATACAAAACCCCTAGACAATACAAAAACTAGCGTATTCACCCTAGTCACACCCTGACCTAACCAAAATATAAAGAAAACAGAGATATATTAGGTCAGGGCGTGACACTCTAGTGGCACAGCTAGCACTGAGATGCAGTGTCTAAGACCACTGTTCCACTCAGGAGGCCAGCGTCTAAGACCACTGTTCCACTCAGGAGGCCATGTGATAGGTATTTCAACATTAGATTTTTTTACACATTTCATTCATAAAATATTGAATAATTTGTCTTCCTCAAATGAAGGTGACACGGTCTTTGTGAGAGGGAGGGGATTTGATTGGTCCTCAACTCATGCCTCAGACACTTCATTCAAGATAAATAGATTATACCTTAGTTAGCCTGCCCCGGAGCAGGTTAGTTCTGAATGCAGGATAAATGGAGTTGGCCCTTAGTTAGCCTGCCCCAGAGCAGGTTCGTTCTGAATGTTTCATTGCCATAGAAATGTACCTACTAAAAGGTGAGCCGTTGTCAGATTGTTCGGTGTTCTCCTGCCAGTCCAGTCACACCCCCATGGGGAGGAGGGTCTGTTGTAGAGGGAGTGACCAGGTCACCAATGGCTGGTGGCTAGAAGGGACCCAGAAGAGAGACTGCAAGTTTCTCTCTGAGGGGAGATGACAGGCAACCCTCTCCCTGCTCACCAAGGCCTTCTTGTGAGGGGAGATGACAGGCAACCCTCTCCCTGCTCACCAAGGCCTTCTTATGGGGCTGGCTGACATCAATGGCACAGAAATAAGTGTTTATTTAATGCCCATGTAGATCACACACTGACCTCTCTACATTCTATGATGTAGCCTAGCGATTTATAATATCCCTTCTCTTTTTCCAGAGACACTTCTTCAGGAACCTGGGCTCCATCATAACCTATGCCTTCCTAGGAACAGCTATCTCATGCTTCGTCATTGGGTGAGTCAGCGTATTGTTGGGACTGATTTAGATCATGTCTGGTATGGAGCTCTTCTAGTCCTCTCCTCTCTTCAGAAACCTGATGTATGGAGTGGTGAAGCTGATGCAGTTCATAGGGCAGCTGACTAACAAGTTCTACTACACAGACTGTCTTTTCTTTGGAGCCATCGTCTCTGCCACTGACCCAGGTAGGCACTGGAGCTCCTCACCACCTCATCCCAGTGGAGGGCTCTCTCTACAGGCCTCCAGGAGCATACCTCTGCAGTCCGTCCTTAACATATCATCCCTCCTAGTTCACTACAAGGATGGTCATGGTACATCCTAGCAAGCAACACGTTGCTCCTCAACTCTCTTAAGTGTGTGTGTGTATTTCAGTGACGGTGCTGGCCATCTTCAATGAGCTCCATGCAGATGTGGATCTTTATGCCCTGCTGTTTGGAGAGAGTGTCATGAACGACGCAGTGGCCATCGTCCTCTCCTCGTAAGTTACCATGCTCCTCCTCTCTCCTCCCAGCGCTCTGTCTGTCTCTCTCGCTCTGTCTGTCTCTCGCTCTGTCTGTCTTCTCTCTCTCGCTCTGTCGTCTGTCTGTCTTCTCTCTCTCGCTCTGTGTGTGTCAGAGGGTTCCTCAGTTTCTGGGAAATGTTCCTGTTCCCTCCTCGTTTCCCCTCCTTTTCCCCGATGTTGTAGAGATTCCTCACTGAGGTGACAGTGTTACATCAGTAATGTTGTTGATGTGGAGCTGAGACAGAGCTGGCACTCTACTACCCCCTGCTGGAAGGCCTAGTGTGGTGCAGCTGCAATGACACATCAGGTGTTATGTGAAAGTATGATACAATTCAAAAAGGTTTTATTGTCACATGTTGGATGGTGCAGTGAAATGTATGGTTTTACTGGGTCAGCCATAGTAGTATGATAGGTGCAGTGAAATGTATGGTTTTACTGGGTCAGCCATAGTAGTATGATAGGTGCAGTGAAATGTATGGTTTTACTGGGTCAGCCATAGTAGTATGATAGGTGCAGTGAAATGTATGGTTTTACTGGGTCAGCCATAGTAGTATGATAGGTGCAGTGAAATGTATGGTTTTACTGGGTCAGCCATAGTAGTATGATAGGTGCAGTGAAATGTATGGTTTTACTGGGTCAGCCATAGTAGTATGATAGGTGCAGTGAAATGTATGGTTTTACTGGGTCAGCCATAGTAGTATGATAGGTGCAGTGAAATGTATGGTTTTACTGGGTCAGCCATAGTAGTATGATAGGTGCAGTGAAATGTATGGTTTTACTGGGTCAGCCATAGTAGTATGATAGGTGCAGTGAAATGTATGGTTTTACTGGGTCAGCCATAGTAGTATGATAGGTGCAGTGAAATGTATGGTTTTACTGGGTCAGCCATAGTAGTATGATAGGTGCAGTGAAATGTATGGTTTTACTGGGTCAGCCATAGCCATAGTAGTATGATAGGTGCAGTATGATAGGTGCAGTGAAATGTATGGTTTTACTGGGTCAGCCATAGTAGTATGATAGGTGCAGTGAAATGTATGGTTTTACTGGGTCAGCCATAGTAGTATGATAGGTGCAGTGAAATGTATGGTTTTACTGGGTCAGCCATAGTATACTGAACAAAAATATGAACGCAACATGAAACAATAAAAAATATTTTCCTGGGTGACAGTTCATATTAAGAAATCAGCCAATTGAAATAAATGATTTAGGCCCTAATCTATGGATTTCACATGACTGGACTTTGGTGGGAGTTTTTCCCCAACAAAAGGGCTTTTACAGACAGAAATACTCCTCAGACGATCCCGCAGGTGAAGGAGCCGGATGTGGAGGTCCTGGGTTGGCGTGGTTACACGAGGCCTGTGGTGAAGGAGCAGGATGTGGAGGTCCTGGATTGGTGTGGTTACACGAGGCCTGAGGTGAAGGAGCCGGATGTGGAGGTCCTGGGTTGGCGTGGTTACACGAGGCCTGAGGTGAAGGAGCCGGATGTGGAGGTCCTGGGTTGGCGTGGTTACACGAGGCCTGAGGTGAAGGAGCCGGATGTGGAGGTACTGGGTTGGCGTGGTTACACGAGGCCTGAGGTGAAGGAGCCGGATGTGGAGGTCTTGTGTACTGGCGTGGTTACACGAGGCCTGCAGTTGAGACCAGTTGGACGCGCTGCCAAATTTTCTTCAACGACTTTGAAGGCAGTATATGATAATAAGAATTAACATTAGGTTCTTTGGTAACAGCTCTGGTGGACCTTCCTGCAGTCAGCATGCCAATTGGATGCTCTGTCAAAACTTGAGACATCTGTTGTGTTGTGTGACACAACGGCACATTTTAAAGTGGCCTTTTATTGTCCCCAGAACAAGGTGCACCTATGTAATGGTCATGCTGTTTTAATCAGCTTCTTGATATGCCACACCTGTCAGGTGGATAAATTATTTCAGCTCATGAAACATGGGACCAAAACTGTACATGATAGGTGTTTAGAATTGTTCAGTGTAGTATGCTGCCTCTGGAGCAAATTAGGGTTAAGTGTCTTGCTCAAGGGCATTTCAACATATTTTTCACCTTGTCGGCTAGGGTATACAAAAGCAGCGACCTTTCACTTACAGGCCCAATGCTCTAACCGCTAGGCTACCTGCCACCTGTGAAACGTATTGTGTCTACCACCTGTGAAACGTATTGTGTCTACCACCTGTGAAACGTATTGTGTCTGTGAAACGTATTGTGTCTACCACCTGTGAAACGTATTGTCTACCACCTGTGAAACGTATTGTGTCTGTGAAACGTATTGTGTCTGTGAAACGTATTGTGTCTGTGAAACGTATTGTGTCTACCACCTGTGAAACGTATTGTGTCTGTGAAACGTGATTGTGTCTACCACCTGTGAAACGTATTGAAACGATCTGTGAAACGTCTACCACCTGTGAAACGTTATTGTGTCTGTGAAACGTATTGTGTCTACCACCTGTGAAACGTATTGTCTACCACCTGTGAAACGTATTGTGTCTGTGAAACGTATTGTCTACCACCTGTGAAACGTATTGTGTCTACCACCTGTGAAACGTATTGTGTCTACCACCTGTGAAACGTATTGTGTCTACCACCTGTGAAACGTATTGTGTCTGTGAAACGTATTGTGTCTACCACCTGTGAAACGTGTGTCTACCACCTGTGAAACGTATTGTCTGTGAAACGTATTGTGTCTGTGAAACGTATTGTGTCTACCACCTGTGAAACGTATTGTGTCTACCACCTGTGAAACGTATTGTGTCTGTCTACTACCACCTGTGAAACGTATTGTGTCTGTGAAACGTATTGTCTACCACCTGTGAAACGTATTGTGTCTACCACCTGTGAAACGTATTGTGTCTGTGAAACGTATTGTGTCTGTGTCTGTGAAAAACGTAAACGTTGTGTCTGTGAAACGTATTGTGTCTGTGAAACGTATTGTGTCTGTGAAACGTATTGTGTCTACCACCTGTGAAACGTATTGTGTCTGTGAAACGTATTGTGTCTACCACCTGTGAAACGTATTGTGTCTGTGAAACGTATTGTCTACCACCTGTGAAACGTTGTGTCTGTGAAACGTATTGTGTCTGTGAAACGTATTGTGTCTACCGCCTGTGAAACGTATTGTGTCTACCGCCTGTGAAACGTATTGTCTACCACCTGTGAAACGTATTGTGTCTGTGAAACGATTGTCTACCACCTGTGAAACGTATTGTGTCTGTGAAACGTATTGTCTACCACCTGTGAAACGTATTGTGTCTGTGAAACGTATCTACCACCTGTGAAACGTATTGTGTCTGTGAAACGTATTGTGTCTGTGAAACGTATTGTGTCTGTGAAACGTATTGTGTCTGTGAAATGAAACGTATTGTGTCTGTGAAACGTATTGTGTCTGTGAAACGTATTGTGTCTGTGAAACGTATTGTGTCTGTGAAACGTTGTGTCTGTGACCACCTGTGAAACGTATTGTGTCTACCACCTGTGAAACGTATTGTGTCTGTGAAACGTATTGTGTCTACCACCTGTGAAACGTATTGTGTCTGTGAAACGTATTGTGTCTGTGAAACGTATTGTGTCTGTGAAACGTATTGTGTCTACCACCTGTGAAACGTATTGTGTCTGTGAAACGTATTGTGTGAAACTACTGTGAAACGTATTGTGTCTGTGAAACGTATTGTGTCTGTGAAACGTATTGTGTCTGTGAAACGTATTGTGTCTGTGAAACGTCTGTGAAACGTATTGTGTCTGTGAAACGTATTGTGTCTGTGAAACGTATTGTGTCTACCACCTGTGAAACGTATTGTGTCTACCACCTGTGAAACGTATTGTGTCTGTGAAACGTATTGTGTCTACCACCTGTGAAACGTATTGTGTCTGTGAAACGTATTGTGTCTACCACCTGTGAAACGTATTGTGTCTGTGAAACGTATTGTGTCTGTGAAACGTATTGTGTCTGTGAAACGTATTGTGTCTGTGAAACGTACCTGTGAAACGTATTGTGTCTGTGAAACGTATTGTGTCTACCACCTGTGAAACGTATTGTGTCTGTGAAACGTATTGTGTCTACCACCTGTGAAACGTATTGTGTCTGTGAAACGTATTGTGTCTGTGAAACGTATTGTGTCTGTGAAACGTATTGTGTCTACCACCTGTGAAACGTATTGTGTCTGTGAAACGTATTGTGTCTACCACCTGTGAAACGTATTGTGTCTGTGAAACGTATTGTCTGTGAAACGTATTGTGTCTGTGAAACGTATTGTGTCTGTGAAACGTATTGTGTGTGAAACGTATTGTGTCTGTGAAACGTATTGTGTCTGTGAAACGTATTGTGTCTACCACCTGTGAAACGTATTGTGTCTGTGAAACGTATTGTGTCTACCACCTGTGAAACGTATTGTGTACCACCTGTGAAACGTATTGTGTCTGTGAAACGTATTGTGTCTGTGAAACGTATTGTGTCTACCACCTGTGAAACGTATTGTGTCTGTGAAACGTATTGTGTCTACCACCTGTGAAACGTATTGTGTCTACCACCTGTGAAACGTATTGTGTCTACCACCTGTGAAACGTATTGTGTCTACCACCTGTGAAACGTATTGTGTCTGTGAAACGTATTGTGTCTACTGTGTGAAACGTATTGTGTCTACCGCCTGTGAAACGTATTGTGTCTACCACCTGTGAAACGTATTGTGTCTACCGCCTGTGAAACGTATTGTGTCTGTGTGAAACGTATTGTGTCTGTGTGAAACGTATTGTGTCTACCACCTGTGAAACGTATTGTGTCTACCACCTGTGAAACGTATTGTGTCTACCACCTGTGAAACGTATTGTGTCTGTGAAACGTGTGTCTACCACCTGTGAAACGTCTGTGAAACGTATTGTGTCTACCACCTGTGAAACGTATTGTGTCTACCACCTGTGAAACGTATTGTGTCTGGTGAAACGTATTGTCCTGTGAAACGTATTGTGTCTGTGAAACGTATTGTGTCTGTGAAACGTATTGTGTCTGTGAAACGTATTGTGTCTGTGAAACGTATTGTGTCTGTGAAACGTATTGTGTCTACCACCTGTGAAACGTATTGTGTCTACCACCTGTGAAACGTATTGTGTCTGTGAAACGTATTGTGTCTACCACCTGTGAAACGAAAACGTATTGTGTCTACCACCTGTGAAACGTACGTATTGTGTCTACCACCTGTGAAACGTATTGTGTCTGTGAAACGTATTGTGTCTGTGAAACGTATTGTGTCTGTGAAACGTATTGTCTACCGTGTGAAACGTATTGTCTACCACCTGTGAAACGTATTGTGTCTACCACCTGTGAAACGTATTGTGTCTGTGAAACTGTGAAACGTTTGTGTCTGTGAAACGTATTGTCTACCACCTGTGAAACGTATTGTGTCTGAAACGTATTGTGTCCACCTGTGAAACGTGAAACGTGTCTACCACCTGTGAAAACGTATTGTGTCTGTGTGAAACGTATTGTGTCTGTGAAACGTATTGTGTCTACCACCTGTGAAACGTATTGTCTGTGAAACGTATTGTGTCTACCACCTGTGAAACGTATTGTGTCTACCACCTGTGAAACGTATTGTGTCTACCACCTGTGAAAAACGTATTGTGTCTACTGTGAAACGTATTGTGTCTACCACCTGTGAAACGTATTGTGTCTACCACCTGTGAAACGTATTGTGTCTGTGAAACGTATTGTGTCTACCACCTGTGAAACGTATTGTGTCTGAAACGTGTTGTGTCTACCACCTGTGAAACGTATTGTGTCTGTGAAACGTATTGTGTCTGTGAAACGTATTGTGTCTGTGTGAAACGTATTGTGTCTGTGAAACGTATTGTGTCACCTGTGAAACGTATTGTGTCTGTGAAACGTATTGTGTCTACCACCTGTGAAACGTATTGTGTCTACCACCTGTGAAACGTATTGTGTCTACCACCTGTGAAACGTATTGTGTCTGTGAAACGTATTGTGTCTGTGAAACGTATTGTGTCTGTGAAACGTATTGTGTCTGTGAAACGTATTGTGTCTAAACCACCTGTGAAACGTATTGTGTCTGTGAAACGTATTGTGTCTACCACCTGTGAAACGTATTGTGTCTGTGAAACGTATTGTGTCTGTGAAACGTATTGTGTCTACCACCTGTGAAACGTATTGTGTCTACCACCTGTGAAACGTATTGTGTCTGTGAAACGTATTGTGTCTACCACCTGTGAAACGTATTGTGTCTGTGAAACGTAAACGTATGTGTCTACCACCTGTGAAACGTATTGTGTCTGTGAAACGTATTGTGTCTGTGAAACGTGAAACGTATTGTGTCTGTGAAACGTATTGTGTCTGTGAAACGTATTGTGTCTACCACCTGTGAAACGTATTGTGTCTGTGAAACGTATTGTGTCTACCACCTGTGAAACGTATTGTGTCTACCACCTGTGAAACGTATTGTGTCTACCACCTGTGAAACGTATTGTGTCTGTGAAACGTCTGTCTGAAACGTATTGTGTCTACCACCTGTGAAACGTATTGTGTCTGTGAAACGTATTGTGTCTACCACCTGTGAAACGTATTGTGTCTACCACCTGTGAAACGTATTGTGTCTACCACCTGTGAAACGTATTGTGTCTACCACCTGTGAAACGTATTGTGTCTGTGTGAAACGTATTGTGTCTACCACCTGTGAAACGTATTGTGTCTACCACCTGTGAAACGTATTGTGTCTACCACCTGTGAAACGTATTGTGTCTGTGAAACGTATTGTGTCTGTGAAACGTATTGTGTCTACCACCTGTGAAACGTATTGTGTCTGTGAAACACCTGTGAAACGTATTGTGTCTACCACCTGTGAAACGTATTGTGTCTACCACCTGTGAAACGTATTGTGTCTGTGAAACGTATTGTGTCTGTGAAACGTATTGTGTCTGTGAAACGTATTGTGTCTACCACCTGTGAAACGTATTGTGTCTGTGAAACGTATTGTGTCTGTGAAACGTATTGTGTCTGTGAAACGTATTGTGTCACCTGTGAAACGTATTGTGTCTGTGAAACACCTGTGAAACGTATTGTGTCTGTGAAACGTATTGTGTCTGTGAAACGTATTGTGTCTGTGAAACGTATTGTGTCTGAAACGTATTGTGTCTACCGCCTGTGAAACATATTGTCTACCACCTGTGAAACGTATTGTGTCTACCACCTGTGAAACGTATTGTGTCTGTGAAACGTATTGTGTCTACCACCTGTGAAACGTATTGTCTACCACCTGTGAAACGCATTGTGTCTGAAACGTATTGTGTCTACCACCTGTGAAACGTATTGTGTCTACCACCTGTGAAACGTATTGTGTCTACCACCTGTGAAACGTATTGTGTCTGTGAAACGTATTGTGTCTACCACCTGTGAAACGTATTGTGTCTGTGAAACGTATTGTGTCTACCACCTGTGAAACGTATTGTGTCTGTGAAACGTATTGTGTCTACCACCTGTGAAACGTATTGTGTCTACCACCTGTGAAACGTATTGTGTCTACCACCTGTGAAACGTATTGTGTCTGTGAAACGTATTGTGTCTACCACCTGTGAAACGTATTGTGTCTACCACCTGTGAAACGTATTGTGTCTGTGAAACGTGTTGTGTCTACCACCTGTGAAACGTATTGTGTCCTGTGAAACGTATTGTGTCTGTGAAACGTATTGTGTCTACCACCTGTGAAACGTATTGTGTCTATTGTGTCCACCACCTGTGAAACGTATTGTGTCTGTGAAACGTATTGTGTCTGTGAAACGTATTGTGTCTACCACCTGTGAAACGTATTGTGTCTGTGAAACGTATTGTGTCTACCACCTGTGAAACGTATTGTCTGAAACGTATTGTGTCTACCGCCTGTGAAACATATTGTCTACCACCTGTGAAACGTATTGTGTCTACCACCTGTGAAACGTATTGTGTCTGAAACGTATTGTGTCTACCGCCTGTGAAACGTATTGTGTCTACCGCCTGTGAAACGTATTGTGTCTGTGAAACGTATTGTGTCTACCACCTGTGAAACGTATTGTGTCTGTGAAACGTATTGTGTCTGTGAAACGTATTGTGTCTGTGAAACGTCTATTGTGTCTGTGAAACGTATTGTGTCTGTGAAACGTATTGTGTCTACCACCTGTGAAACGTATTGTGTCTGTGAAACGTACCTGTGAAACGTATTGTGTCTGTGAAACGTATTGTGTCTACCACCTGTGAAACGTATTGTCTACCACCTGTGAAACGTATTGTGTCTACCACCTGTGAAACGTATTGTCTCTGTGAAAACGTATTGTGTCTACCACCTGTGAAACGTATTGTCTACCACCTGTGAAACGTATTGTGTCTACCACCTGTGAAACGTATTGTGTCTACCACCTGTGAAACGTATTGTGTCTACCACCTGTGAAACGTATTGTGTCTACCACCTGTGAAACGTATTGTGTCTGTGAAACGTATTGTGTCTACCACCTGTGAAACGTGTCTGTGAAACGTTGTGTCTGTGAAACGTATTGTGTCTACCACCTGTGAAACGTATTGTGTCTACCACCTGTGAAACGTATTGTGTCTACACCTGTGAAACGTATTGTGTCTACCACCTGTGAAACGTATTGTGTCTACCACCTGTGAAACGTATTGTGTCTGTGAAACGTATTGTGTCTACCACCTGTGAAACGTATTGTGTCTGTGAAACGTATTGTGTCTACCACCTGTGAAACGTATTGTGTCTACCACCTGTGAAACGTATTGTGTCTGTGAAACGTATACCACCTGTGAAACGTATTGTGTCTGTGAAACGTATTGTGTCTACCACCTGTGAAACGTATTGTGTCTACCACCTGTGAAACGTATTGTGTCTACCACCTGTGAAACGTATTGTGTCTACCACCTGTGAAACGTATTGTGTCTACCACCTGTGAAACGTATTGTGTCTGTGAAACGTATTGTGTCTGTGAAAAACGTATTGTGTCTGTGAAACGTATTGTCTGTGAAACGTACCTGTGTCTGTGAAACGTATTGTGTCTACCACCTGTGAAACGTATTGTGTCTAAACACCTGTGAAACGTATTGTGTCTACCACCTGTGAAACGTAAACGTTGTGTCCACCTGTGAAACGTGAAACGTTGTGTCTGTGAAACGTATTGTGTCTGTGAAACGTATTGTGTCTGTGAAACGTATTGTGTCTGTGAAACGTATTGTGTCTGTGAAACGTATTGTGTCTACCACCTGTGAAACGTATTGTGTCTACCACCTGTGAAACGTATTGTGTCTGTGAAACGTATTGTGTCTACCACCTGTGAAACGTGTGTCTGTGAAACGTATTGTGTCTGTGAAACGTATTGTGTCTGTGAAACGTATTGTGTCTACCACCTGTGAAACGTGTGTCTGTGAACGTATTGTGTCTACCACCTGTGAAACGTATTGTGTCTACCACCTGTGAAACGTATTGTGTCTACCACCTGTGAAACGTATTGTGTCTGTGTGAAACGTATTGTGTCTACTGTGAAACGTATTGTGTCTGTGAAACGTATTGTGTCTACCACCTGTGAAACGTATTGTGTCTGTGAAACGTATTGTGTCTACCACCTGTGAAACGTATTGTGTCTAAACGTACCTACCACCTGTGAAACGTATTGTGTCTAAACCACCTGTGAAACGTATTGTGTACCACCTGTGAAACGTATTGTGTCTGTGAAACGTATTGTGTGTGAAACGTGAAACGTATTGTGTCTACCACCTGTGAAACGTATTGTGTCTACCACCTGTGAAACGTATTGTGTCTACCACCTGTGAAACGTATTGTGTCTACCACCTGTGAAACGTATTGTGTCTGTGAAACGTATTGTGTCTGTGAAACGTATTGTGTCTGTGAAACGTATTGTGTCTGTGTGAAACGTATTGTGTCTGTGAAACGTATTGTGTCTGTGAAACGTATTGTGTCTGTGAAACGTATTGTGTCTGTGAAACGTATTGTGTCTACCACCTGTGAAACGTATTGTCTACCACCTGTGAAACGTATTGTGTCGTGTGAAACGTATTGTGTCTGTGAAACGTATTGTGTCTGTGAAACGTATTGTGTCTACCACCTGTGAAACGTATTGTGTCTGTGAAACGTATTGTGTCTGTGAAACGTATTGTGTCTGTGAAACGTATTGTGTCTACCACCTGTGAAACGTATTGTGTCTGTGAAACGTAT
Source organism: Oncorhynchus tshawytscha (assembly GCF_018296145.1). Lineage (NCBI taxonomy): Eukaryota > Metazoa > Chordata > Actinopteri > Salmoniformes > Salmonidae > Oncorhynchus > Oncorhynchus tshawytscha. Next base: position 1,169,336 of record NC_056434.1, read on the forward strand.
TGTGTCTGTGAAACGTATTGTGTCCACCTGTGAAACGTATTGTGTCTACGTATCTGTGAAACGTATTGTGTCTGTGAAAACGTATTGTGTCTACCACCTGTGAAACGTATTGTGTCTGTGAAACGTATTGTGTCTGTGAAACACCTGTGAAACGTATTGTGTCTGTGAAACGTATTGTGTCTGTGAAACGTATTGTGTCTGTGAAACGTATTGTGTCTGTGAAACGTCCACCTGTGAAACGTATTGTGTCTGTGAAACGTATTGTGTCTGTGAAACGTATTGTGTCTGTGAAACGTATTGTGTCTACCACCTGTGAAACGTATTGTGTCTACCACCTGTGAAACGTATTGTGTCTACCACCTGTGAAACGTACGTGTCTGTGTGTCTGTGAAACGTATTGTGTCTGTGAAACGTATTGTGTCTGTGAAACGTACCACCTGTGAAACGTTTGTGTCTGTGAAACGTATTGTGTCTACCACCTGTGAAACGTATTGTGTCTACCACCTGTGAAACGTGAAACGTTGTGTCTGTGAAACGTATTGTGTCTGTGAAACGTATTGTGTCTGTGAAACGTATTGTGTCTGTGAAACACCTGTCTGAAACGTATTGTGTCTACCACCTGTGAAACGTATTGTGTCTGTGAAACGTATTGTGTCACCACCTGTGAAACGTATTGTCTCTGTGAAACGTATTGTGTCTACCACCTGTGAAACGTATTGTGTCTACCACCTGTGAAACGTATTGTGTCTACCACCTGTGAAACGTATTGTGTCTGTGAAACGTATTGTGTCTACCACCTGTGAAACGTATTGTGTCTACCACCTGTGAAACGTATTGTGTCTGTGAAACGTATTGTGTCTACCACCTGTGAAACGTATTGTGTCTGTGAAACACCTGTGAAACGTATTGTGTCTACCACCTGTGAAACGTATTGTGTCTGTGAAACGTGTCTATTGTGTCTGAAACGTGAAACGTATTGTGTCTACCACCTGTGAAACGTATTGTGTCTACCACCTGTGAAACGTATTGTGTCTACCACCTGTGAAACGTATTGTGTCTGTGAAACGTATTGTGTCTGTGACCACCTGTGAAACGTATTGTGTCTGTGAAACGTTGTGTCTACCACCTGTGAAACGTATTGTGTCTACCACCTGTGAAACGTATTGTGTCTACCACCTGTGAAACGTATTGTGTCTGTGAAACGTATTGTGTCTGTGAAACGTATTGTGTCTGTGAAACGTATTGTGTCTGTGAAACGTATTGTGTCTGTGAAACGTATTGTGTCTGTGAAACGTATTGTGTCTGTGAAACGTATTGTGTCTACCACCTGTGAAACGTATTGTGTCTACCACCTGTGAAACGTATTGTGTCTACCACCTGTGAAACGTATTGTGTCTACCACCTGTGAAACGTATTGTGTCTGTGAAACGTATTGTGTCTACCACCTGTGAAACGTATTGTGTCTACCACCTGTGAAACGTATTGTGTCTACCACCTGTGAAACGTATTGTGTCTGTGAAACGTATTGTGTCTGTGAAACGTATTGTGTCTGTGAAACGTATTGTGTCTGTGAAACGTATTGTGTCTACCACCTGTGAAACGTATTGTGTCTGTGAAACGTATTGTGTCTACCACCTGTGACCTGTGAAACGTATTGTGTCTACCACCTGTGAAACGTATTGTGTCTACCACCTGTGAAACGTATTGTGTCTGTGAAACGTATTGTGTCTACCACCTGTGAAACGTATTGTGTCTACCACCTGTGAAACGTATTGTGTCTGTGAAACGTATTGTGTCTGTGAAACGTCTGTGAAACGTATTGTGTCTGTGAAAAACGTATTGTGTCTACCACCTGTGAAACGTATTGTGTCTACCACCTGTGAAACGTATTGTGTCTGTGAAACGTATTGTGTCTGTGAAACGTATTGTCTGTGAAACGTATTGTGTCTGTGAAACGTATTGTGTCTGTGAAACGTATTGTGTCTACCACCTGTGAAACGTATTGTGTCTGTGAAACGTATTGTGTCTGTGAAACGTATTGTGTCTGTGAAACGTATTGTGTCTACCACCTGTGAAACGTATTGTGTCTGTGAAACGTATTGTGTCTGTGAAACGTATTGTGTCTGTGAAACGTATTGTGTCTGTGAAACGTATTGTGTCTGTGAAACGTATTGTGTCTACCACCTGTGAAACGTATTGTGTCCTGTGAAACGTATTGTGTCGTGAAACGTTGTGTCTGTGAAACGTATTGTGTCTGTGAAACGTAAACGTTGTGTCTGTGAAACGTATTGTGTCTGTGAAACGTATTGTGTCTGTGAAACGTATTGTGTCTGTGAAACGTATTGTGTCTGTGAAACGTATTGTGTCTGTGAAACGTATTATGTCTGTGAAACGTATTGTGTCTGTGAAACGTATTGTGTCTGTGAAACGTATTGTGTCTACCACCTGTGAAACGTATTGCCTGTGAAACGTATTGCCTGTGAAACGTATTGTGTCTGTGAAACGTATTGTGTCTGTGAAACGTATTGTGTCTGTGAAACGTATTGTGTCTACCACCTGTGAAACGTATTGTGTCTGTGAAACGTATTGTGTCTGTGAAAACGTATTGTGTCTGTGAAACGTATTGTGTCTGTGAAACGTAAAACGTATTGTGTCTACCACCTGTGAAACGTATTGTGTCTACCACCTGTGAAACGTATTGTGTCTACCACCTGTGAAACGTATTGTGTCTGTGAAACGTATTGTGTCTGTGAAACGTATTGTGTCTGTGAAACGTATTGTGTCTGTGAAACGTATTGTGTCTGTGAAACGTATTGTGTCTGTGAAACGTATTGTGTCTGTGAAACGTATTGTGTCTGTGAAACGTATTGTGTCTGTGAAACGTATTGTGTCTACCACCTGTGAAACAGGATATTTGATGGATGAAAGTGTTTACTGAAAGTTGTGTGTCCTGTTTCTTTGTTTCAGGTCTATTGTAGCCTATCAGCCGGCTGGAGCCAGCACACACACCTTCGATGCCACAGCCTTCTTCAAGTCAGTGGGGGTTTTCCTGGGCATCTTCAGTGGATCCTTCGCCATGGGAGCCATCACTGGAGTGGTCACTGCCCTCATATCCTTCTACTGAAACATCACTACACAACATGGGGATCTAGTAACTAAAATCACTGACAAATGGTGCTGCTTGTTATGATGTTGGGTGGAAAGAGTCATGTTTGAGCTAGTCTGAAGTGGTCACTGCCCTCATCCTTACCTGAAAGATTACCACAACTTGTTTTTGTTTACATTTCTAAAAGATAACTTTATTAACAGCGTATCCAGTACACTGGCAATAGTGTATTGTAGTGTCCCCTGAAGCAATGGCAATAGTGTTTGTGAAATGTTCTGATTCTCTAACTCTCTCTACGTGACCAAGTTCACCAAGCTGCACTGTTTCCCTCTGCTGGAGACGGCCCTCTTCTTCCTCATGTCCTGGAGCACCTTCCTATTGGCCGAGGCCTGCGGGTTCACAGGTCAGGACCGGGTTGGAGGGGTTAAGAGGGGCTCTGTTTGCATCCCAAATGGCACCTTATTCCCTATAAAGTGCATATGGCTCAGTGCACTACTTTTGACCAATGTGGGGAATAGGGTGCTGTTTGGGAAGTATACACAGTATGGTCAGCACACTGGCTGCAGTAAATGTTTTCCAGATTCTGCTAAAGAAAGAGCAGAGCACAGAGAAAAACAATAGGAGGATTATGATGCTGCGCAGCTAGGCCTAGCAGGCCACTGCTCCACTATCACACATCTACAATACAACGTGTGTAGAGAGTGCATGTCTTGTGTGTACATTACCAGTCAAAAGTTTGGACACACCTACTCATTCAAGGGTTTTTCTTTATTTTTAACAGTGTAGAATAATAGTGAAGACATCAAAACTATGAAATGACACATATGGAATCATGTAATAACCCCCAAAAAGTGTTAAATAAAATTCAAATATATATTTTACATTTGAGATTCTTCAAATAGCCACCTTTTGCCTTTGACAGCTTTGTACACTCTTAGGTTGGCTATTTGAGCCAGTAAAGGGGCTTTACTATTCACTAGAATGACTTTTGCTTCCCTCCAGGCCTGAGGGCGCACACTCTCTAGAAGGATTAGCTTGAAGATGTGGCAAATATCATCTGCTATTATTCCATCCAGATTGTCAGACCCTGGTGTCTTGTCATTGTTAATTGACAACAATAATTCTTTCACCTTTTCCACACTGACTTTACAGAATTGACAATTATAATGCTTGTCTTCCATAATTGATCAGTTATACTTGGATGTGTACTGTCAGCATTTGTTGCTGGCATGTCATGCCTAATGTAACGGTTTTGAGTTGTTTTTTTAGGGTAGGTTGTGCCGACCAGAAAAAATATAGATTTGTCCTTTTGGTTTGAGGGATTGAGTCCCGTCTGGTTCGTCAAGTCTACACCAATACAAAGGAATCATGCAGAACTCAGTATGGACGTACAATTTTCATAAACCCTGAACACATTGGAAATAACTTGAAATCAACTCTTTTTGTGCTGGTTGTATTCCCAGAATAAATTAAAAAATACACGCAATAATGTCACAACACAATGAACTCTGGTTCCTCAAGAAAAGTCCCGTACCTCAGGCCTAAAAAGAGTCCAGCCCATTAAATGAGTTCAGTGAACCCAAGTGACCATAGTCACGCAATTGTCCTTCCATAAAGTGATGTGTAAAAACCGGTCTCATTCATACACTCAGAATGCAATAAATTTCTGTTCCACACACAATGGAGTATCAGAAATCTTCAGCTACAACTGAACACATAAACCAACACGGTATAAATCACACCAAAACAAAGGAAATACCGAATGCCAAAAAAATGATAGTCAGTCAGAACTTCCAATCTGCCAACAGATCTCCAGCCGAGGAAGGCCACGGAGAACAGTGGAGACTAATGTAGATCAGCAACGATAGACTGGTTGATCCTGCGACACGGCTACAGTACACACTTTTAAATACAACAAAACAAATTGGGTTTGAACAAGCTTCTAAGCTGAAGGTTGAACACTTCCTCTCTTGCACAACCCACTTTTGCGCCGCTGATGCTGAGGCTGTCTATTTGGGAATTATAGGGGAAGCGGCCCATTGGCAGGAGAAGCACTGAGACGGTTTAGACAAATTCAGGGCCGTCACACTAAGTTTGCTAATCTTGCCAATGAAAAAATCATTTAAGTAATTGCCAATATCACTGGTGAATGAGACATCTGATTCAATGAATGATGGAGCTGAGTTTGCCTTTTTGCCCAAAATGTAGTTTAAGGTGCTCCAAATCTTTTAACTATCAATCTTTGTCATTTATCTTTGTTTCATAGTTTTAGTTTATGCTTTTTATTCAGTTTAGTAACATGATTTCTCAATTTGCAATACATTTGCCAATCGGTTATGCAGCCAGACTTATTTGCAATTCAATGCCTTTTGCCTTATCCCTCTCAACCGTAATTACCATAATATTTTTAATTCTTTATCAATCCACGGGGATTTAACATATTTTACTCATTTTGTTAATGGCTGCATACTTATTACTTATAAGTAACTGGAATAAGCCATTTGTGTTCCCAATTGCACCCTATTTCCTAGATAGTGCACTATCCATATGGCACCCTGTTCCATTTATAGTGCACTACTTTTGGCCAGAGAGGTCCACATGGGAAGCAGACTGTATCCTCAGGTGTGTTAGCTGTGTTATGCTTAGGCTGTTCTATCTCTGTGTGTTCTGTCCCAGGTGTCGTGGCAGTGCTATTCTGTGGGATCACTCAGGCCCACTACACATACAACAACCTGTCTGAGGAGTCCACCAAGCGCACCAAGCAGGTAACACCCTACATACTACACACTAACACTCTAGCCCTAAACCTTACCACTAACCCTCTCCAGCCCCTCTCCTCTCCTGGTTGTCATGCTAGCTGTAAAGGGTTCAATCTGGAGCAAAAACGGTGCTATCCAGGAGCACAGGACATCAATAAGCTGCTCCCAAACATTTTAAACCAGCATCAGGAAATGTAGTCTATCATAGTTCATGTGGGATTCAATGACATTGTGAAGGACAGCTCAGAACAGTTGAAGATTGATTTTAAAGAACTGATTGGGTCTCTACTTGACACCAACAAACGCCCCATAATATCTGTCCCTCTGCCCTCCTAAATTGTGGCATTGAAGGTTTCATCAGACTTTTAAATCAAATCAAATGTATTTATAAAGCCCTTCTTACATCCGCTGATATCTCAAAGTGCTGTACAGAAACCCAGCCTAAAACCCCAAACAGCAAGCAATGCAGGTGTAGAAGCACGGTGGCTAGGAAAAACTCCCTAGAAAGGCCAAAACCTAGGAAGAAACCTAGAGACGAACCAGGCTATGTGGGGTGGCCAGTCCTCTTCTGGCTGTGCTGGGTGGAGATTATAACAGAACATGGCCAAGATGTTCAAATGTTCATAGATGACCAGCATGGTCAAATAATAATAATCACAGTGGTTGTAGAGGGTGCAGCAAGTCAGCACCTCAGGAGTAAATTTCAGTTGGCTTTTCATAGCCGATCATTAAGAGTATCTCTACCGCTCCTGCTGTCTCTAGAGAGTTGAAAACAGCAGGTCTGGGACAGGTAGCACATCCGGTGAACAGGTCAGGGTTCCATAGCCGTAGGCAGAACAGTTGAAACTGGAGCAGCAGCACGACCAGGTGGACTGGGGACAGCAAGGAGTCATCAGGCCAGGTAGTCCTGGGGCATGGTCCTAGTGCTCAGGTCCTCCGAGAGAGAAGGAGAGAGAGCATACTTAAATTCACACAGGACACCAGATAAGACAGGAGAAGTACTCCAAATATAGCAGACTGACCCTAGCCCCTCGAGAGACAAACTTCTGCAGCGTAAACACTGGAGGCTGAGACAGGAGGGGTCAGGAGACACTGTGGCCCCATCCGATGATACCCCTGGACAGGGCCAAACAGGCAGGATATAACCCCACCCACTTTGCCAAAGCGCAGCCCCCACACCACTAGAGGGATATCTTCAACCACCAACCTACCATGCTGAGACGAGGCCGAGTATAGCCCACAAAGATCTCCGCCACGGCACAACCCAAGTTTTTTTTTATCCCTCCATAACAAAACTATTGCAGCTCTGTGGGTTTAACATTTATTGACAATATTGATACCTTCTGGAAACAGCTTGTTTTATAAAGAGGATGGGATCCACCCAGATCACTTGGGTTCCTGGATCCTTTCATAGATGGTCCAATAAGCTGTAAAGGGCCAACTGCACTGGGACAGATGGTCCAATAAGCTGTAAAGGGCCAACTGCACTGGGACAGATGGTCCAATAAGCTGTAAAGAGCCAACTGCACTGGGACAGATGGTCCAATAAGCTGTAAAGAGCCAACTACACTGGGGACAGATGGTCCAATAAGCTGTAAAGAGCCAACTACACTGGGGACAGATGGTCCAATAAGCTGTAAAGAGCCAACTGCACTGGGGACAGATGGTCCAATAAGCTGTAAAGAGCCAACTGCACTGGGGACAGATGGTCCAATAAGCTGTAAAGAGCCAACTGCACTGGGGACAGATGGTCCAATAAGCTGTAAAGAGCCAACTGCACTGGGGACAGATGGTCCAATAAGCTGTAAAGAGCCAACTGCACTGGGGACAGATGGTCCAATAGGCTGTAAAGAGCCAACTGCACTGGGACAGATGGTCCAATAAGCTGTAAAGGGCCAACTGCACTGGGACAGATGGTCCAATAAGCTGTAAAGGGCCAACTGCACTGGGACAGATGGTCCAATTAGCTGTAAAGAGCCAACTACACTGGGGACAGATGGTCCAATAAGCTGTAAAGAGCCAACTACACTGGGGACAGATGGTCCAATAAGCTGTAAAGAGCCAACTGCACTGGGGACAGATGGTCCAATAAGCTGTAAAGGTTAGCCAACTGCACTGGGGACAGATGGTCCAATAAGCTGTAAAGAGCCAACTGCACTGGGGACAGATGGTCCAATAAGCTGTAAAGAGCCAACTGCACTGGGGACAGATGGTCCAATAAGCTGTAAAGAGCCAACTGCACTGGGACAGATGGTCCAATAAGCTGTAAAGAGCCAACTGCACTGGGGACAGATGGTCCAATAAGCTGTAAAGAGCCAACTGCACTGGGACAGATGGTCCAATAAGCTGTAAAGAGCCAACTGCACTGGGACAGATGGTCCAATAAGCTGTTAAAGGCCACTCAGACTGGGGACTCCATCCCCAAGTTGTGAAAAACTTCTTCTGCTCTAAGCCTCGTACTGCCCATCGTCCGAGTGAGGGGCAAAAAGTGTGTTAACCCACGCAAGGCTGCCGGCCTAGACGGCATCCCCAGCCGTGTCCTCAGAGGATGCAATGACCAGCTGGCTGGAGTGTTTACGGATAAATTCAATCTCTCCCTATCCCAGTCTGCTGTCCCCACATGCTTCAAGATGTCCACCATTGAACTAAATGACTATTGCCCTGTAGCACTCACTTCTGTAATTATGAAGTGCTTTGAGAGACAAGTCAAGGATCATATAACTTCCCCCCTACCTGACACCCTAGACCCACTTCAATTTGCTTACCGCCCCAATAGATCCACAGATGATGCAATCGCCACGATTACGATTAGTACGATTACTAAGATGGCGCCGGAGAAGAAGACTTATGTTTACGTGTTCCCAGACTGGAATATGTTCCGGGATTCCTCTGATGGCGTTGAGGAGTACATCACATCAGTCATTGGCTTCATTAATGAGTGCATCCATGATGTGTTCCCCATAGTGACCGTACGTACAGTTGAAGTCGGAAGATTACATACACTTAGGTTGGAGTCATTAAAACTAGTTTTTCAACCACTCCACAAATGTCTTAACAAACTATACTTTTGGCAGTTGTGTCATGCACAAAGTAGATGTCCTAAGTCATTTTTCCAACAATTGTTTACAGACAGATTATTTCACTTATAATTCACTGTATCACAATTCCAGTGATATCAGAAGTTTACATACACTACGTTGACTGTGCCTTTAAACAGCTTGGATAATTCCAGAAAATGATGGCTTTAGAAGCTTCTGATAGGCTAATTGATATCATTTGAGTCAATTGGAGCTGTACCAGTGGATGTATTTCAAGGACTACCTTCAAACTCAGTGCCCATTTGCTTGACATCATGGGAAAATCAAAAGAAATCAGCCAAGACCTCAGAAAATTAATTGTAGACCTCCACAAGTCTGGTTCATCCTTGGGGGCAATTTCCAAACGCCTGAAGGTACCACGTTCATCTGTACAAACAATAGTACGCAAGTATAAACACCATGGGACCACGCAGCCGTCATAACGCTCAGGAAGGAGATGCGTTCTGTCTCCTAGAGATGAACATACTTTGGTGCAAAAAGTACAAATCAATCCCAGAACAACAGAAAAGGACCCTGTGAAGATGCTGGAGGAAACTGGTACAAAAGTATCTATATCCACAGTAAAACAAGTCCTAAATTGACATAACCTGAAAGGCCGCTCAACAAGGAAGAAGCCACTGCTTCAAAACCGCCATAAAAAAGCCAGACTACGATTTGCAACTGAATGTGAGGACAAAGGTCATACTTTTTTGGAGAAATGTGCTCTGGTCTGATGAAACAAAAATAGAACTGTTTGGCCATAATGACCATCGTTATGTTTGGAGGAAAAAGGGGGAGGCTTGCAAGTCGAAGAACACCATCCCAACCGTGAAGCACGGGGGTGGCAGCAGCATGTTGTGGGGGTGCTTTGCTGCAGGAGGGATTGGTGCACTTCACAGAATGGATGGCATCATGAGGCAGGAAAATGATGTGGATATATTGAAGCAACATCTCAAGACATCAGTCAGGAAGTTAAAGCTTGGTCGCAAATGGGTCTTCCAAATGGACAATGACCCCAAGTATACTTCCAAAGTTGTGGCAAATGACTTAAGGACAACAAAGTCAAGGTATTGGAGTGGCCATAACAAAGCCCTGACCTCAATCCTATAGAACATTTGTGGGGGCAGAACTGAAAAAGCATGTGCGAGCAAGGAGGCCTACAAACCTGACTCTGTTACACCAGCTCTGTCAGGAGCAAAATTCATCCAACTTATTTTGGGAAGCATTTGGAAGGCTACCCAAAATGTTTGACCCATGTTAACCAATTTAAAAGGCAATGCTACAAAATACCAATTGAGTGTATGTTAACTTCTGACCCACTGGGAATGTGATGAAAGAAATAAAAGTTGAAATAAATCATTCTCTCTACTATTATTCTGACATTTCACATTCTTAAAATAAAGTGGTGATCCTAACTGACCAAAGACAGGGAATTTTTACTAGGATTAAATGTCAGGAATTGTGAAACACCTTAGCCAAATACATTTAAACTCAGTTTATGTAAACTTCCGTCTTCAACTGTGTATATATATATACTGTGTTGTATTTTAGTCTCTGCCGCTCCGACGTTGTTCGTCCAAATATTTATATATTCTTAATTCTTTACTTTAGATTTGTGTCTTTTGTTAGATATTACCTGTTAGATATTACTGCACTGTTGGAGCAAGAAACACAAGCATTTCGATACACACGCAATAACATCTGCTGAACACGTGTATGTGACCAATAACATCTGCTAACCATGTGTATGTGACCAATAACATCTGCTAACCATGTGACCAATAACATCTGCTGAACACGTGTCCTGGGCACCTCCCTGCAAGGGGAGGCCCCTTTCTCATCAACAGTTATCACATTGGATTGTGGATGATATAATATTGGCCTATAACAGCAAGGGGTTATAAGCAGGGCTCACTCCATGGCTACATCTTAGGCAATGTTCAAGGGCATCTCCTTGCAGGAGATTTGCGATGCGGCTTGTTTAGCATCCTCTCATACATTTGAGGTCCAACTGACCAGACGTCCCTGTACCTTCATTGGCACGTCCTCAGTGTCGGGGCCTCTGAGGGTTGATACGTTTGGACTGTCTGGCTTCGGAGGGCCTCTGGCCATACCCCACTGTGAGATTGTCTAAACTAATAATTGAAAGATAACTTAAGGTTTCTTGCTTAACCCTGGTTCTCTGATATTATGAGTGACCCATCTTACCACATTCACCTACTCACAAGAGTGTGAGGAAGTTCTATGTTTCTGTTTGCTAGGCCTGGTTTTAACTGACTGACTGGCATCCTTTTAAAGCTACCTGGTTGAGGAGAAACCTCAGAATATAAAAGGGATTAAACATAAAGATTAGCCTTCTCAGCTTTGTTGACTTGGATGTGTGTGTGAGTATGTAATGAATTAATCTCTCTGCGTTTCAGCTGTTTGAGGTCCTTCACTTCCTAGCAGAGAACTTCATCTTCTCCTACATGGGCCTGGCTCTGTTCACCTTCCAGAACCATGTATTCAGCCCCATCTTCATCGCCGGGGCCTTCGTATCCTTTAACCCTGAACAGTGACTACTCTATAACTCCAGCACCTCCTCCCTGCTGCTTCCACACGGTCAGTCTAGGTAACAGTGACCTCCCTGCTGCTTCCATACGGTCAGTCTAGGTAACAGTGACCTCCCTGCTGCTTCCACACGGTCAGTCTAGGTAACAGTGACCTCCCTGCTGCTTCCAAAATCAAATCAAATCAAATTTTATTTGTCACATACACATGGTTAGCAGATGTTAATGAGAGTGTAGCGAAATGCTTGTGCTTCTAGTTCCGACAATGCAGTAATAACCAACAAGTAATCTAACTAACAATTCCAAAACTACTGTCTTATACACAGTGTAAGAGGATAAAGAATATGTACATAAGGATATATGAATGAGTGATGGTACAGAGCAGCATAGGCAAGATACAGTAGATGGTATCGAGTACAGTATATACATATGAGATGAGTATGTAAACAAAGTGGCATAGTTAAAATGGCTAGTGATACATGTATTACATAAGGATACAGTCGATGATATAGAGTACAGTATATACGTATGCATATGAGATGAATAATGTAGGGTAAGTAACATTATATAAGGTAGCATTGTTTAAAGTGGCTAGTGATATATTTACATCATTTCCCATCAATTCCCATGATTAAAGTGGCTGGAGTAGAGTCAGTGTCATTGACAGTGTGTTGGCAGTAGCCACTCAATGTTAGTGGTGGCTGTTTAACAGTCTGATGGCCTTGAGATAGAAGCTGTTTTTCAGTCTCTCGGTCCCAGCTTTGATGCACCTGTACTGACCTCGCCTTCTGGATGATAGCGAGGTGAACAGGCAGTGGCTCGGGTGGTTGATGTCCTTGATGATCTTTATGGCCTTCCTGTAACATCGGGTGGTGTAGGTGTCCTGGAGGGCAGGTAGTTTGCCCCCGGTGATGCGTTGTGCAGACCTCACTACCCTCTGGAGAGCCTTACGGTTGTGGGCGGAGCAGTTGCCGTACCAGGCGGTGATACAGCCCGCCAGGATGCTCTCGATTGTGCATCTGTAGAAGTTTGTGAGTGCTTTTGGTGCTTTTGGTGACAACACGGTCAGTCTAGGTAACAGTGACCTCCCTGCTGCTTCCATACGGTCAGTCTAGGTAACAGTGACCTCCCTGCTGCTTCCACACGGTCAGTCTAGGTAACAGTGACCTCCCTGCTGCTTCCATACGGTCAGTCTAGGTAACAGTGACCTCCCTGCTGCTTCCATACGGTCAGTCTAGGTAACAGTGACCTCCCTGCTGCTTCCACACGGTCAGTCTAGGTAACAGTGACCTCCCTGCTGCTTCCACACGGTCAGTCTAGGTAACAGTGACCTCCCTGCTGCTTCCACACGGTCAGTCTAGGTAACAGTGACCTCCCTGCTGCTTCCACACACTCAGTCTAGGTAACAGTGACCTCCCTGCTGCTTCCACACGGTCAGTCTAGGTAACAGTGACCTCCCTGCTGCTTCCATACGGTCAGTCTAGGTAACAGTGACCTCCCTGCTGCTTCCACACGGTCAGTCTAGGTAACAGTGACCTCCCTGCTGCTTCCACACACTCAGTCTAGGTAACAGTGACCTCCCTGCTGCTTCCACACGGTCAGTCTAGGTAACAGTGACCTCCCTGCTGCTTCCATACGGTCAGTCTAGGTAACAGTGACCTCCCTGCTGCTTCCACACGGTCAGTCTAGGTAACAGTGACCTCCCTGCTGCTTCCACACGGTCAGTCTAGGTAACAGTGACCTCCCTGCTGCTTCCACACGGTCAGTCTAGGTAAACATAAACAGAGAGCTACTTTACAGACAGCGCTGAAGCAAATACTGCAATAGCCAGATATTGTGGAAGTATCAGGGAAGCTTTGATCAGTTATACTGTTTGTTGTCCAAGACTGTTTACATTGATACACTTCTCAGACAACCAGTATAACTGCTCCTCAAAGCTTCCCTGATACTTCCACAATATCTGGCTATTGCAGTATTTGCTTAATGCGTTGATACATTTCCATTGTTTCTGTTTGGGTCAAAATGGGAGAATTGGACGAGGTGTATGGCGTCTCATCCCTGTGGGCACATGGGAGAATTGGATGAGGTGTATGGCGTCTCATCCCTGTGGGCACATGGGAGAATTGGACGAGGTTTCCCATCCCTGTGGGCACATGGGAGAAGTAGACGAGGTGTCTCATCCAAGTGGGCACATGGGAGAAGTAGACGAGGTGTCTCATCCCTGTGGGCACATGGGAGAATTGGACGAGGTGTCTCATCCCTGTGGGCACATGGGAGAATTGGACGAGGTGTCTCATCCCTGTGGGCACATGGGAGAATTGGACGAGGTTTCCCATCCCTGTGGGCACATGGGAGAATTGGACGAGGTTTCCCATCCCTGTGGGCACATGGGAGAAGTAGACGAGGTGTCTCATCCAAGTGGGCACATGGGAGAAGTAGACGAGGTGTCTCATCCCTGTGGGCACATGGGAGAATTGGACGAGGTGTCTCATCCCTGTGGGCACATGGGAGAATTGGACGAGGTGTCTCATCCCTGTGGGCACATGGGAGAATTGGACGAGGTGTCTCATCCCTGTGGGCACATGGGAGAATTGGACGAGGTGTCTCATCCCTGTGGGCACATGGGAGAATTGGACGAGGTGTCTCATCCCTGTGGGCACATGGGAGAATTGGACGAGGTGTCTCATCCCTGTGGGCACATGGGAGAATTGGACGAGGTGTCCCATCCCTGTGGGCACATGGGAGAATTGGACGAGGTGTCCCATCCCTGTGGGCACATGGGAGAATTGGACGAGGTGTCTCATCCCTGTGGGCACATGGGAGAATTGGGTTAGAGGTGTCTCATCCCTGTGGGCACATGGGAGAATTGGACGAGGTGTCTCATCCCTGTGGGCACATGGGAGAATTGGACGAGGTGTATGGCGTCTCATCCCTGTGGGCACATGGGAGAATTGGATGAGGTGTATGGCGTCTCATCTCTGTGGGCACATGGGAGAATTGGACGAGGTTTCCCATCCCTGTGGGCACATGGGAGAAGTAGACGAGGTGTCCCATCCCTGTGGGCACATGGGAGAATGGGACGAGGTGTCCCATCCCTGTGGGCACATGGGAGAACGGGACGAGGTGTCCCATCCCTGTGGGCACAAGGGAGAACGGGACGAGGTGTCCCATCCCTGTGGGCACATGGGAGAACGGGACGAGGTGTCCCATCCCTGTGGGCACATGGGAGAACGGGACGAGGTGTATCATCCCTGTGGGCACATGGGAGAATGGGACGAGGTGTACGGCGTCTCATCCCTGCGTGTGTCGTCTCTTCCATAAGGCAACATACCCAGAAGCAAGTGGCATCTACATAGGGTTTGAGTTTGAATGAAACCAGTTAATTTAGTAAATGTAGCCTGAAGACATAGACCGAATACCTGCTTCTTATGTAAAAATAGTACTAGTTAGCTTGTCCACTATAACAACAGGTTCAAGCGTAACCAGATAAACTTGCTTTGAAGATTAAACTACTTTCAACGAGCAGTAACCCTGTGTCGCTGTCGCTAGAGTAGTGACTTCAACTAGCTTTGGTTGCCATCTAGTGGAAAGGAATGGTCACTACACTGGACAGCTAGTTGGCAGAGTAGTGACTTCAACTAGCTTTGGCTGCCATCTAGTGGAATGGGCAGCTAGTTGGCAGAGTCAAAGTAGACTTTAATAATATATGCCATTTAGCAGACGCCTTCATCCAAAGCGACCTGGCTACATGGTAGTGGAAACAGACCATAGAAACATGATTATAAAATACATAGTCAATTACAGAGTTAAGGTGTTTTTCCAAGTTGGTCCAGGAAAGAGAAAGTCGAAACAGCAGGTCTGGGACAAGGTAGCAAGTCAGTTTAAACAGGTTAAATAAAAAATAAAAATCTGTGGGAAAACAATTACACCCATTCATAAAGGGAATCAGAGTGGATCTTTAAATTCGCTGTTGAATGGCCTGCTCCTTCTCCATTTCCGCTCCCCCAAACTGACCGTCACTCTTTCTCTCTGAGCACTCAGGAGAGTCTGCTGGGATGGCCAGATAGAAGCTACACAAATCATTATAGACTTCCCAGTGGTACAACGGTCAACGATGCTGTGTAGGAGCTCAGACCGGAAACACCATGTCTTATCCTCCTTGATGGGTTTCACCACAAATGCCCTGGCAGCCTTGGAGAACTCCTGGCAGCCTTGGAGAACTCCTGGCAGCCTTGGAGAACTCCTGGCAGCCTTGGAGAACAGCCTGCTGTCGGTCTCTCCTGTGTTGTAGCCTGCTGTCGGTCTCTCCTGTGTTGTAGCCTGTTGTCTGTCTCTCCTGTGTTGTAGCCTGCTGTCGGTCTCTCCTGTGTTGTAGCCTGCTGTCGGTCTCTCCTGTGTTGTAGCCTGTTGTCTGTCTCTCCTGTGTTGTAGCCTGCTGTCGGTCTCTCCTGTGTTGTAGCCTGCTGTGGTCTCTCCTGTGTTGTAGCCTGTTGTCTGTCTCTCCTGTGTTGTAGCCTGCTGTCGGTCTCTCCTGTGTTGTAGCCTGCTGTCGGTCTCTCCTGTGTTGTAGCCTGCTGTCGGTCTCTCCTGTGTTGTAGCCTGCTGTCGGTCTCTCCTGTGTTGTAGCCTGCTGTCTGTCTCTCCTGTGTTGTAGCCTGCTGTCGGTCTCTCCTGTGTTGTAGCCTGCTGTCGGTCTCTCCTGTGTTGTAGCCTGCTGTCGGTCTCTCCTGTGTTGTAGCCTGGTGTCGGTCTCTCCTGTGTTGTAGCCTGCTGTCTGTCTCTCCTGTGTTGTAGCCTGCTGTCGGTCTCTCCTGTGTTGTAGCCTGCTGTCGGTCTCTCCTGTGTTGTAGCCTGCTGTCGGTCTCTCCTGTGTTGTAGCCTGCTGTCGGTCTCTCCTGTGTTGTAGCCTGCTGTCGGTCTCTCCTGTGTTGTAGCCTGCTGTCGGTCTCTCCTGTGTTGTAGCCTGCTGTCGGTCTCTCCTGTGTTGTAGCCTGCTGTCGGTCTCTCCTGTGTTGTAGCCTGCTGTCGGTCTCTCCTGTGTTGTAGCCTGCTGTCGGTCTCTCCTGTGTTGTAGCCTGCTGTCGGTCTCTCCTGTGTTGTAGCCTGCTGTCGGTCTCTCCTGTGTTGTAGCCTGCTGTCGGTCTCTCCTGTGTTGTAGCCTGCTGTCGGTCTCTCCTGTGTTGTAGCCTGCTGTCGGTCTCTCCTGTGTTGTAGCCTGCTGTCGGTCTCTCCTGTGTTGTAGCCTGCTGTCGGTCTCTCCTGTGTTGTAGCCTGCTGTCGGTCTCTCCTGTGTTGTAGCCTGCTGTCGGTCTCTCCTGTGTTGTAGCCTGCTGTCGGTCTCTCCTGTGTTGTAGCCTGCTGTCGGTCTCTCCTGTGTTGTAGCCTGCTGTCGGTCTCTCCTGTGTTGTAGCCTGCTGTCGGTCTCTCCTGTGTTGTAGCCTGCTGTCGGTCTCTCCTGTGTTGTAGCCTGCTGTCGGTCTCTCCTGTGTTGTAGCCTGCTGTCGGTCTCTCCTGTGTTGTAGCCTGCTGTCGGTCTCTCCTGTGTTGTAGCCTGCTGTCGGTCTCTCCTGTGTTGTAGCCTGCTGTCGGTCTCTCCTGTGTTGTAGCCTGCTGTCGGTCTCTCCTGTGTTGTAGCCTGCTGTCGGTCTCTCCTGTGTTGTAGCCTGCTGTCGGTCTCTCCTGTGTTGTAGCCTGCTGTCTCTCTCCTGTGTTGTAGCCTGCTGTCGGTCTCTCCTGTGTTGTAGCCTGCTGTCGGTCTCTCCTGTGTTGTAGCCTGCTGTCGGTCTCTCCTGTGTTGTAGCCTGCTGTCGGTCTCTCCTGTGTTGTAGCCTGCTGTCTCTCCTGTGTCTCTCCTGTGTTGTAGCCTGCTGTCGGTCTCTCCTGTGTTGTAGCCTGCTGTCGGTCTCTCCTGTGTTGTAGCCTGCTGTCGGTCTCTCCTGTGTTGTAGCCTGCTGTCGGTCTCTCCTGTGTTGCAGCCTGATGTCATCTCTACACACGACTCCTGTATCACTGACTGGAATCATCATAATCAGTTCTGATTTTACTATAAAATATATGACAGTACCTCTGGCTTTCCGATGGCCACCAGCTGTTTCCTCACACCTTTGGCAATGGGTCACAGGTCACTGCTCATGAGCAGCCAGTAAGGAAGACCGCTGATGGCACCAACAGATTCCCTGCTAACAACCTTCCCACTTCCTCCTGTGGCCCACAACACACTGTCTCCTTGGTGATGGCAAAACCATTTATTTTCAGGGTTGAACTGATGACACCTGCTCGACATCCAGGCTCATGGCAGACATTGAACAACTCCTTCAGCTTGCTATCAAAGACTACGCGTTTAGAATTTTACACATTCTCTTCGATAATATATCTTGGCTAAGACTGTGATGATTGATTCTGATCTCTCAGGTTCTTACAGCGAGTTCTGGTCTTCACTGATCTCTCTCTCCGTCATCCCCATCTGTGGTGTAGTTCTGGTCTTCACTGATCACTCTCCGTCAGCTCCATCTGCGGTGTAGTTCTGTTCTTCACTGATCTCTCCCTCTCTCCATCAGCTTCATCTGTGGTGTAGTTCTGGTCTTCACTGATCTCTCTCTCCGTCAGCTCCATCTGTGGTGTAGTTCTGGTCTTCACTGATCTCTCTCTCCGTCAGCTCCATCTGTGGTGTAGTTCTGGTCTTCACTGATCTCTCTCTCCGTCAGCTCCATCTGTGGAGGATATGAGCAGGACTCCGTTGTATACTGATGGTCGTGAGATCAATCTGGCTGGGCCCCGAGCTCTTTAGTGAGGGTCCCAGTGGATCTCTTTAGTGATGGTCCCAGTGGATCTCTTTAGTGAGGGTCCCGGTGGATCTCTAGTGAGGGTCCCGGTGGAGCTTTAGTGAGGGTCCCGGTGGAGCTTTAGTGAGGGTCCCGGTAAACCTCTTTAGTGAGGGTCCCGGTAAACCTCTTTAGTGAGGGTCCCGGTAAACCTCTTTAGTGAGGGTCCCGGTAAACCTCTTTAGTGAGGGTCCCGGTAAACCTCTTTAGTGAGGGTCCCGGTAAACCTCTTTAGTGAGGGTCCCGGTAAACCTCTTTAGTGAGGGTCCCGGTAAACCTCTTTAGTGAGGGTCCCGGTAAACCTCTTTAGTGAGGGTCCCGGTGGACCTCGTTAGTGAGGGACCCGGTGGACCTCTTTAGTGAGGGACCCGGTGGACCTCTTCTCCATGCAGCACAGTAACACTCTGGCACCCAGGGGTCCGTTTTGAATGCTGTACTAACCGTTCTTTCCTGTTGGTAAATAATTAAGGCATCTATTAGGCAATAGGTATTTTCAAGAATCCCTATATATTGTCCAGTTTATATCCAAAATGGCCTCCGGGATGACAGATTGTGTCTTGAAATAACATGGGATATGCTTGTACCTCCTCTGCCTCCTGAACATTCTCCCCAGGGATGAAGATGCCTGGAAACAAACAGACGATTTGTTAAAACAACTGAACCCAAATATATAAGTTGGCGTTAAGAAGCTACCTGTCTTGTATGTTTTGTCAACACACACACAGCAAATACAGGGACATTTATTTTTTCCAGTAAAACACATGTCAACAAAATGTATTACAGAGTGACTACCTAGTAACAGGGCTACAGAGAGACTACCTAGTAACAGGGCTACAGAGAGACTACCTAGTAACAGGGCTACAGAGTGACTACCTAGTAACAGGGCTACAGAGTGACTACCTAGTAACAGGGCTACAGAGAGACTACCTAGTAACAGGGCTACAGAGAGACTACCTAGTAACAGGGCTACAGAGTGACTACCTAGTAACAGGGCTACAGAGTGACTACCTAGTAACAGGGCTACAGAGTGACTATATTGAGTTTCTATTTCCCAAATTAACGCAAAGAATATCAGAATATCGATTTTAAAACAGCCGCTAATTAACCAGTTTCCTCTACCAATCTCGTTCTGAACGTCGTATAGCCCGTGAATCTGCACAGACCCGGGTCTCACCAATGAGTTCCACACCAATCTTAGTTGAATATTTATTTACTAAAAAGCTAAAATGATGATAAAAGATACACATAGACAAAACACATTATAGGCTATTGATTAGAACTTAGTATAACAGGCCAACACACTATGGTGTGTGTTACCCACAATGGGGATTTCAAAAGAGAGAGAAAAAAGAAAGTACACGAGAAATATACATTTGGGTGAATTTGTCAGCTATGCTATTCTAACCCTAGCCTTGCCCCAAACTGCCACTCTTATGGGTCAGAATATAATGATGTAATTACGTGGGGGGTGATCTCCCGGGATTCTCTGCGTGGACCGTTCCTCTGTTCGATGACGCACTTCTCCTGCACACCTCCCTGCTCGTCCTCCCGGTGTCCTTTTTTGGCTTAGGAGTCAGTTCCCTCACCCCTTTCTCTGGAATGGGTCTTGTGAGGACAGACAGCTCTGGAGCTCACAGCATAGGAATGAAACCCTTTAGATACCACGATTCGATGGGAGATGGAGGCTGGGTGGTTCGACTTGAATTCACCCGTTTAGACACAGCTACTCATCCGTAGCTTGGGTAGAAAAGGATTTCTTTGTCTTCTGCATTCTGGGTTTGTTGACTTTTTTAGACCCTGCTGCAGCTGGGGTCACGTAGTCCTCCTGTAAATTTTATACTCACAGGTTTTATACCCTCGGGTCAGAAGTGGGCGTAACCGCCTTTAGGGCAATTCTCTGGGCGTACCAAGTTAATGAGGCAAGGTCCAGATTTGACTCAAATCCAATTTTAGACAACTAACTTAACATTTCATCTTCCCCAAAACATTCTCTTTGATTTGGATATTTTCCATACAATGTATAAATATCAAACATATACTAGGAAAACCCTTCACATTACAATGTTTTCGTAATAACGTCATCTATTAACCTTTAATAACAGAACAAAAATGACATACATTTTCATATTCCATCTATCGTCATGACCACCATTGTGGCTGACAAAAACCATTGTTCCAAAGTCCCTTTAGTTCATGTTTAATGTTCTGAGGCTGGTTCTCCATAGTAACAGGACAAAGGAATTTGTCTGTGGCCTAAGATTTACATCTTCAGACCCCTAGATCTCTCCTCCTCTGTTGGCTTTGAGAGATAGTCTGTAGGGTTGTGGTCTCCTGTAACCTGACCTGATCAGGACAGTCATGACAAGGGCTACAGAGTGTTACTGACTACCTAGTAACAGGGCTACAGAGTGACTACCTAGTAACAGGGCTACAGAGTGACTACCTAGTAACAGGGCTACAGAGTGACTACCTAGTAACAGGGCTATACGGAGGAACTGTGTTGCATTTGTAGTTGCAGTTGCTTGCTAACGCTAGTTACTGAGGTGTTACATAAAACACATCAGACACAATTAGCTTGTTACCTTCAACTAGAGTTGCAACAAAGATGTCCAGTGTCTAACGCTAGCCTAGTCAACAACAGTCATGACCGGTTTAACGTTACCTCGGGCTCCATTGACTCGCGTCATCGCCTCAGTTCAGTCTGGCTTTTGCATGACTCCGAAGTCAGCGACGTTGCTGATGGTCGGTCGGTAACCCCTACACACCATAACCCTCGAATTGTAAAATGGAGGGGCAAGCAGAGGCCTATCATTCCTTTCCATTCGGAAACTCCCGGTTGCCGCATCGAAAGTGCCCTTCCTCCACAAAGTGCTGGCTGCAGATCCTGCTAGCTCGAGCTGACACGTCCTTCCTCTTAATTCTTAGGGATTGGCGTCCCTCTAGTGGGACAACTTCCGGGGAAACTGGAGGGGGCACAATTCAAATGAATAATCATAACAATTATGGATATTAAACATTTAGGTACATAGAAGTGTCTCATATCAGTTGAAGGCTTAAATTATTGTTAATCTAACTGCACTGTCTGATTTACAGTAGGCTTTACAGCGAATGCATGCCATGCATTTGTTTGAGGACGGCGCCCCACATCAAATATTTTTCCCCCAGCACAGGTTTTATAAATTCACAAATAGCGATTAAATATTCACTTTTTGAATATCTTCCTCTGATTTGTCATCCAAAGGGTCCCAGCTATAACATGCAGTGTCGTTTTGTTAGATAAAATCCTTCTTTATATCCCAAAAAGTCTGTTTAGTTGGCGCCATCGATTTGAGTAATCCACTCGTTCAACATTCAGAGAAAGGAATCAAAAAATCTACCCATAAACTTTGTTTCAACAAGTCAAAATATGTTTCTATTTAATCCTCAGATACTCTAAAATGTAATCAAACTATAATATTTCTTACGTAAACTGATTTTAGCAGGTCCTGTTCATGGCGCACGCCAACACGAATTTCCAAGACTGTGTTCCTGTACTAAAACTGATGTTTCTTATTTGTTTTTGAAGTTACAAGCCTGAAACCATGAACATAGACTGCTGACACCCTGTGGAAGCCAAAGGAATTGCATCATGGGAGCTAGTTTTCAGTATGACCTTATACTTACCATTGTAACAGGATGGTCTCATCCCCTTTAAGAGTGGATAGTGTTTCCATTCCCCTTTAAGAGTTGATAGTTCTGTCAGTGGTGATAGTTCAAATTAAACAGGGCTGTGGGGTGTTCTTCACATTGTGGCAGAGTTTATGTCCTTTATGTATACCGACTTCTTTCCTCAACACTGTCCCGTCCGTCAGCTGGCCATCTTCATAGGCCGTGCCTCCAACATCTACCCCCTCTCCTTCCTGCTCAACCTGGGACGCAGACACAAGATCAGGGGCAACTTACAGCACATGATGATGTTTGCAGGTACAGAGCAGTGATGTCTGTGGTATAGACCGATGATGTCTGTGGTATAGACCGATGATGTCTGTGGTATAGACCGATGATGTCTGTGGTATAGGCCAATGATGTCTGTGGTATAGGCCAATGATGTCTGTGGTGTAGGCCAATGATGTCTGTGGTGTAGGCCAATGATGTCTGTGGTGTAGGCCAATGATGGCTGTGGTCTAGACCTGCCACCCCTGTGGTGTAGGCCAAATGTCTGTGGTGTAGGCCCCATGGCTACATCTAGACCTGCCACCCCCTGAGAGGAAACCGTATAGTAGCCCCACTACATCTAGACCTGCCACCCCCTGAGAGGAAACCGTATAGTAGCCCCACTACACACAGTACCCCTGTATATAGCCTCGACATTGACTCCGTACCAGTACCCCTTGTATATAGCCTTGCTATTGTCATTTACTGCTGCTCTTTAATTATTTGTTATTCTTACCTCTTACAAAAAAATTAGTATTTTCTTAACTGCATTGTTGGTTAAGGGCTCGTAAGTCAGCATTTCACTGTGAGGTCTACTACACCTGTTGTATTCAGCATTTCACTGTGAGGTCTACTACACCTGTTGTATTCAGCATTTCACTGTGAGGTCTACTACACCTGTTGTATTCAGCATTTCACTGTGAGGTCTACTACACCTGTTGTATTCAGCATTTCACTGTGAGGTCTACTACACCTGTTGTATTCATCATTTCACTGTGAGGTCTACTACACCTGTTATATTCAGCATTTCACTGTGAGGTCTACTACACCTGTTGTATTCAGCATTTCACTGTGAGGTCTACTACACCTGTTGTATTCAGCATTTCACTGTGAGGTCTACTACACCTGTTGTATTCAGCATTTCACTGTGAGGTCTACTACACCTGTTGTATTCAGCATTTCACTGTGAGGTCTACTACACCTGTTGTATTCAGCATTTCACTGTGAGGTCTACTACACCTGTTGTATTCAGCATTTCACTGTGAGGTCTACTACACCTGTTATATTCAGCATTTCACTGTGAGGTCTACTACACCTGTTGTATTCAGCATTTCACTGTGAGGTCTACTACACCTGTTGTATTCAGCATTTCACTGTGAGGTCTACTACACCTGTTGTATTCAGCATTTCACTGTAGGTCTACTACACCTGTTATATTCAGCATTTCACTGTGAGGTCTACTACACCTGTTGTATTCAGCATTTCACTGTGAGGTCTACAAAACACAATTCAGCATTTCACTGTGAGGTCTACTACCCTGTTGTATTCAGCATTTCACTGTGAGGTCTACTACACCTGTTATATTCAGCATTTCACTGTGCCCGGTCTACTACACCTGTTATATTCAGCATTTCACTGTGTGGTCTACTACACCTGTTGTATTCAGCATTTCACTGTAAACCTACTACACCTGTTGTATTCAGCATTTCACTGTGGACTACTACACCTGTTGTATTCAGCATTTCACTGTAAGGTCTACTACACCTGTTGTATTCAGCATTTCACTGTGGGTCTACTACACCTGTTGTATTCAGCATTTCACTGTGAGGTCTACTACACCTGTTATATTCAGCATTTCACTGTGAGGTCTACTACACCTGTTGTATTCAGCATTTCACTGTGAGGTCTACTACACCTGTTGTATTCAGCATTTCACTGTGAGGTCTACTACACCTGTTGTATTCAGCATTTCACTGTAAGGTTTACTACACCTGTTGTATTCAGCATTTCACTGTAAGGTCTACTACACCTGTTGTATTCAGCATTTCACTGTGAGGTCTACTACACCTGTTGTATTCAGCATTTCACTGTGAAGGTCTACTACACCTGTTGTATTCAGCATTTCACTGTGAGGTCTACTACACCTGTTGTATTCAGCATTTCACTGTAAGGTTTACTACACCTGTTGTATTCAGCATTTCACTGTAAGGTCTACTACACCTGTTGTATTCAGCATTTCACTGTGAGGTCTACTACACCTGTTGTATTCAGCATTTCACTGTGAGGTCTACTACACCTGTTGTATTCAGCATTTCACTGTGAGGTCTACTACACCTGTTGTATTCAGCATTTCACGGTGAGGTCTACTACACCTGTTGTATTCAGCATTTCACTGTAAGGTCTACTACACCTGTTGTATTCAGCATTTCACTGTAAGGTCTACTACACCTGTTGTATTCAGCATTTCACTGTGAGGTCTACTACAGGTCGAAAGCCATGCGTCCTCCAAAACACAACCCAACCAAGACGCATTGCATCCAACCCGGAAGCCAGCCCACTGGAAACACCTGCACCAGATTACCACCAGTTGCTACCAGAATACCGCACACTGGTCCAGCTGCTACCAAAATACCACACACTGGTCCAGCTGCTACCAGAATACCACCCACTGGTCCAGCTGCTACCAGATTACCACCCACTGGTCCAGCTGCTACCAGATTACCACCCACTGGTCCAGCTGCTACCAGAATACCACCCACTGGTCCAGCTGCTACCAGAATACCACCCACTGGTCCAGCTGCTACCAGATTACCACCAGTTGCTACCATAATACCGTACACTGGTCCAGCTGCTACCAGAATACCACCCACTGGTCCAGCTGCTACCAGAATACCCCACTGGTCCAGCTGCTACCAGAATACTGCCCACTGGTTCACCTGCTACCAGAATACCACCAGCTGCTACCAGAATACCACCCACTGGTCCAGCTGCTACCAGAATACCACCCACTGGTCCAGCTGCTACCAGAATACCACCCACTGGTCCAGCTGCTACCAGAATACCACCCACTGGTCCAGCTGCTACCAGATTACCACCAGTTGCTACCAGAATACCCACACTGGTCCAGCTGCTACCAAAATACCGCACACTGGTCCAGCTGCTACCAGAATACCGCCCACTGGTCCAGCTGCTACCAGAATACCACCAGCTGCTACCAGAATACCACCCACTGGTCCAGCTGCTACCAGATTACCACCCACTGGTCCAGCTGCTACCAGATTACCACCCACTGGTCCAGCTGCTACCAGAATACCACCCACTGGTCCAGCTGCTACCAGAATACCACCCACTGGTCCAGCTGCTACCAGAATACCACCCACTGGTCCAGCTGTTACCAGATTACCACCAGTTGCTACCATAATACCGTACACTGGTCCAGCTGCTACCAGAATACCACCCACTGGTCCAGCTGCTACCAGAATACTGCCCACTGGTCCAGCTGCTACCAGAATACTGCCCACTGGTTCAGCTGCTACCAGAATACCACCAGCTGCTACCAGAATACCACCCACTGGTCCAGCTGCTACCAGAATACCACCCACTGGTCCAGCTGCTACCAGAATACCACCCACTGGTCCAGCTGCTACCAGAATACCACCCACTGGTCCAGCTGCTACCAGAATACCACCCACTGGTCCAGCAGCTACCAGAATACCACCCACTGGTCCAGCTGCTACCAGGATGATTCACCACCCTCTGGTCCAGCTGCTTGGCCAGATTACCACCAGCTGCTACCAGAATACCAGCCCACTGGTCCAACTGCTACCAGAATACCGCCCACTGGTCCAGCTGCTACCAGAATACCACCGACTGGTCCAGCTGCTACCAGAATACCGTCCAGCTGCTACCAGAATACCGCCCACTGGTCCAGCTGCTACCAGAATACCGCCCACTGGTCCAGAGGCAATGCTTTACTTAGGCGGTGATTCACGAGTGGACAACCGACACTGGAGAGTCACTGCAGAGCTGCTTGGCAGGTACAGATTGGAATCTATTTATAGATGACTGGGAGGAGAATCTGCAGAGCTGCTTGGCAGGTACAGATTGGAATCTATTTATAGATGACTGGGAGGAGGATCTGCAGAGCTGCTTGGCAGGTACAGATTGGAATCTATTTATAGATGACTGGGAGGAGAATCTGCAGAGCTGCTTGGCAGGTACAGATTGGAATCTATTTACAGATGACTGGGAGGAGGATCTGCAGAGCTGCTTGGCAGGTACAGATTGGAATCTATTTACAGATGACTGGGAGGAGGATCTGCAGAGCTGCTTGGCAGGTACAGATTGGAATCTGATTTTTCTGAATGTGTAACGGACTATGTGAACTCCTGTACTGACAATGTGGTGTCAAGCTGTGAAATGTTATGCAAATAATAAGCCATGTGTCATAAAATAAATCACGGAGGCACTGAACAGGAAGGAGGGTTTACATAGTGGAAATAGAGATGAGTTGACAGTAGTACAGAACGAGGTTAAAGGGCTGATCAGGAAAGACACAAAATACAAACTGAAATTAGAAAACTGCAAGAGAAAAACATGATGTCTGGGATGGTATGAAGAAGATGACCGGCTACAGCACCAGGAGACGTCTACAGAGTGATGAGGGAAGGGACAGAGCCACAGAGTTGAACCAGTTTCTCAGCAGAGCAACAGCAGATTGGGGAGGTGCTGGACTCTGGGGATCTGGGAAGCACTGAGAACATGAGCATCAGGGAGGAACATTTGGTGAAGCTGCTGAAGACGATCAATCCCTGGAAGTCAGTAGGACCTGATGGGGTGAAAGCCAGAGGACTCAAGGTGTGTGCTAATCAACAGGCTGTCAAGACTGCAGTATGTTTTCAACCTGTCCCTAATACTCATAGATATTCCTACTAAACATCCTGCATAGTACCCATTTCAAAGAAAGCAGGAGGGACTGCACTGAAAGACTTCACACAAGTCATGAAAACCTTTTTATGAAGAGTCGAGGTGGCAGCCTATCTGGATCCTTGCAATGTGCCTAGATGCCCAAAAACTGGTGTTGAAGATGCCCTACCTCCTCCACACCCGGAGAAGCCTGGCTGTGGTGACAACAATGTTCTTTGACTTCTCCAGTGCTTTCAATACCATACAACCCCACCTGCAGGCCCAAAAGCTAAAGGACATTAACGTAAACCCACATGAAGCCAAATGGATTGTGAACTACCTGACAAATGGAACAGCGTTGGTAAGGCTGAACCTGGCTGTATCAGATCCGATATGTACCAACACGGAGGTGGCGCGGGGGACGGTCCTGTCACCTTTTCTGTTTACCCTTTATACAAATGACTTCAAACACCAATGAACTGAGCCACTTAGACATTCTCTGATGACTCTGCTATAGTCAGCTGTGTGATGGGAGGAGACTCTGCTATAGTCAGCTGTGTGATGAGAAGAGCCTGCTATAGTCATCTGTGTGATGGGAAGAGCCTGCTATAGTCATCTGTGTGATGGGAAGAGACTGCTATAGTCATCTGTGTGATGAGAGGAGACTCTGCTATAGTCATCTGTGTGATGGGAGGAGACTCTGCTATAGTCAGCTGTGTGATGGGAGGAGACTCTGCTATAGTCAGCTGTGTGATGAGAGGAGACTCTGCTATAGTCAGCTGTGTGATGAGAGGAGAATATGCTATAGTCAGCTGTGTGATGGGAGGAGACTGCTATAGTCAGCTGTGTGATGAGAGGAGACTCTGCTATAGTCAGCTGTGTGATGAGATGAGACTTTTCTATATTCTTTGTGTGATGAGAGGAGACTCTGCTATAGTCAGCTGTGTGATGAGATGAGACTTCTCTTCCCGTCACACAAAAGACTATAGAAATGCTGCTATACTCAGCTGTGTGATGGGAGGAGACTCTGCTGCTTGTGATGGGAGAGTCAGCTGTGTGATGGGAGGAGACTCTGCTGTAGTCAGCTGTGTGATGGGAGGAGACTCTGCTATAGTCAGCTGTGTGATGGGAGGAGACTCTGCTGTAGTCAGCTGTGTGATGGGAGGAGACTCAGCTATAGTCAGCTGTGTGATGGGGGAGACTCTGCTGTAGTCAGCTGTGTGATGGGAGGAGACTCAGCTATAGTCAGCTGTGTGATGGTGGGAGACTGCTGTAGTCAGCTGTGTGATGGGGGACTGCTAGACTCTGCTGTAGTCAGCTGTGTGATGGGAGACTCTGCTATAGTCACTGTGTGATGGGAGGAGACTGTAGTCAGTTGGGTGATGAGAAGAGACTGCTAGAGTCAGCTGTGTAATGGGAGGAGACTCTGCTATAGTCAGCTGTGTGATGAGGAGAATATGCTATAGTCAGCTGTGTGATGAGAGGATACTCTGCTATAGTCAGCTGTGTGATGGGAGGAGACTCTGCTATAGTCAGCTGTGTGATGGGAAGAGACTCTGCTATAGTCAGCTGTGTGATGAGAGGAGACTGCTATAGTCATCTGTGTGATGGGAGGAGACTCTGCTATAGTCAGCTGTGTGATGGGAGGAGAAGACTCTGCAGCTGTAGACTCTGCTGTAGCTGTGTGATGGGATGGACTCTGAAGAGACTCTCAGCTGTGTGATGGGAAGAGACTCTGCTATAGTCAGCTGTGTGAGACTGAGAGCTGTGTGAGACTGCTATAGTCATCTGTGTGATGGGAGGAGACTCTGCTATAGTCAGCTGTGTGATGGGAGGAGATGCTATAGTCAGCTGTGTGATGGGAGGAGAATCTGCTGTAGTCAGCTGTGTGATGGGAAGAGACTCTGCTATAGTCAGCTGTGTGATGGGAGGAGACTCTGCTGTAGTCAGCTGTGTGATGGGAGGAGACTCAGCTATAGTCAGCTGTGTGATGGGGGGAGACTCTGCTGTAGTCAGCTGTGTGATGGGAGGAGACTCAGCTATAGTCAGCTGTGTGATGGTGGGAGACTCTGCTGTAGTCAGCTGTGTGATGGGGGAGACTCTGCTGTAGTCAGCTGTGTGATGGGAGGAGACTGCTGTAGTCAGTTGTGTGATGAGAAGAGACTGCTAGAGTCAGCTGTGTGATGGGAGGAGACTCAGCTATAGTCAGCTGTGTGATGGGGGAGACTCTGCTGTAGTCAGCTGTGTGATGGGAGGAGACTCAGCTATAGTCAGCTGTGTGATGGTGGGAGACTCTGCTGTAGTCAGCTGTGTGATGGGGGGAGACTCTGCTGTAGTCAGCTGTGTGATGGGAGGAGACTGCTGTAGTCAGTTGTGTGATGAGAAGAGACTGCTAGAGTCAGCTGTGTAATGGGAGGAGACTCTGCTATAGTCAGCTGTGTAATGGGAGGAGACTCTGCTATAGTCAGCTGTGTGATGGGAGGAGACTCTGCTATAGTCAGCTGTGTGATGAGGAGAATATGCTATAGTCAGCTGTGTGATGGGAGGAGACTGCTATAGTCAGCTGTGTGATGAGAGGAGACTCTGCTATAGTCAGCTGTGTGATGAGAGGAGACTGCTATAGTCATTTGTGTGATGGGAGGAGACTCTGCTATAGTCAGCTGTGTGATGGGAGGAGACTCTGCTATAGTCAGCTGTGTGATGGGAGGAGACTCTGCTATAGTCATCTGTGTGATGGGAAGAGACTCTGCTATAGTCAGCTGTGTGATGAGAGGAGACTGCTATAGTCAGCTGTGTGATGAGAGGAGACTGCTATAGTCATCTGTGTGATGGGAGAAGACTCTGCTATAGTCAGCTGTGTGATGGGAGGAGACTGCTATAGTCAGCTGTGTGATGAGAGAGACTCTGCTGTAGTCAGCTGTGTGATGGGAGGAGACTGCTATAGTCAGCTGTGTGATGGGAAGAGACTCTGCTATAGTCAGCTGTGTGATGGGAGTCATCTGTGTGAGACTCTGCTATAGTCATCTGTGTGATGGGAAGAGACTCTGCTATAGTCAGCTGTGTGATGAGAGGAGACTGCTATAGTCATCTGTGTGATGGGAGAAGACTCTGCTATAGTCAGCTGTGTGATGGGAGGAGACTGCTATAGTCAGCTGTGTGATGAGAGGAGACTCTGCTATAGTCAGCTGTGTGATGAGAGGAGACTGCTATAGTCAGCTGTGTGATGGGAAGAGATGCTGCTATAGTCAGCTGTGTGATGGGAGGAGACTCTGCTATAGTCATCTGTGTGATGGGAAGAGACTCTGCTATAGTCAGCTGTGTGATGAGAGGAGACTGCTATAGTCAGCTGTGTGATGGGAAGAGACTCTGCTATAGTCAGCTGTGTGATGGGAGGAGACTGCTATAGTCAGCTGTGTGATGAGAGGAGACTCTGCTATAGTCATTTGTGTGATGGGAAGAGACTCTGCTATAGTCAGCTGTGTGATGGGAAGAGATGCTGCTATAGTCAGCTGTGTGATGAGAGGAGACTCTGCTATAGTCATCTGTGTGATGGGAAGAGACTCTGCTATAGTCAGCTGTGTGATGGGAAGAGATGCTGCTATAGTCAGCTGTGTTATGAGAGGAGACTCTGCTATAGTCATCTGTGTGATGGGAAGAGACTCTGCTATAGTCAGCTATGTGATGGGAAGAGATGCTGCTATAGTCAGCTGTGTGATGGGAGGAGACTGCTATATTCAGCTGTGTGATGAGAGGAGAATATGCTATAGTCAGCTGTGTGATGGGAGGAGACTGCTATAGTCAGCTGTGTGATGAGAGGAGACTCTGCTATAGTCAGCTGTGTGATGGTGGGAGACTCTGCTGTAGTCAGCTGTGTGATGGGGGAGACTCTGCTGTAGTCAGCTGTGTGATGGGGGAGACTCTGCTGTAGTCAGCTGTGTGATGGGAGTAGACTGCTGTAGTCAGTTGTGTGATGAGAAGAGACTGCTGTAGTCAGCTGTGTGATGGGAAGAGACTCTGCTATAGTCAGCTGTGTGATGAGAGGAGACTGCTGTAGTCAGCTGTGTGATGAGAGGAGACTCTGCTATAGTCATCTGTGTGATGAGAGGAGACTCTGCTGCTATAGTCAGCTGTGTGATGGGAATAGATGCTGCTATAGTCAGCTGTGCGATGAGAGGAGACTCTGCTATAGTCATCTGTGTGATGGGAAGAGATGCTGCTATAGTCAGCTGTGTGATGAGAGGAGACTGCTGTAGTCAGCTGTGTGATGAGAGGAGACTCTGCTTTAGTCATCTGTGTGATGGGAAGAGACTCTGCTATAGTCAGCTGTGTGATGAGAGGAGACTGCTATAGTCAGCTGTGTGATGGGAAGAGACTCTGCTATAGTCAGCTGTGTGATGGGAGGAGACTCTGTTATAGTCAGCTGTGTGATGAGAGGAGACTCTGCTATAGTCAGCTGTGTGATGAAATGAGACTCTGCTATAGTCAGCTGTGTGATGAGAGGAGACTGCTATAGTCAGCTGTGTGATGAGAGGAGACTCTGCTATAGTCAGCTGTGTGATGAGAGGAGACTCTGCTATAGTCAGCTGTGTGATGGGAGGACACTCTGCTATAGTCAGCTGTGTGATGAGAGGAGACTCTGCAATAGTCAGCTGTGTGATGAGAGGAGTCTTTTGTGAAATGATGCAACTACTTGGTCCTGGATGTACTGGAGACCATGGAGTTAGGACAAATGGAGATGTTTTTCATCCCATCTCTAACTGAGAGATTGGCACGGTTGACTCTTGTAAATACTTGGGTGTAATAGTGGACAACAAACTGAACTGGAAGTAGAGTCCTCAGTATCTACTAAAAAGCCCAGACTGAACTGGAAGTAGAGTCCTCAGTATCTACTAAAAAGCCCAGACTGAACTGGAAGTAGAGTCCTCAGTGTCTACTAAAAAGCCCAGACTGAACTGGAAGTAGAGTCCTCAGTATCTCCTAAAAAGCCCAGACTGAACTGGAAGTAGAGTCCTCAGTGTCTACTAAAAAGCCCAGACTGAACTGGAAGTAGAGTCCTCAGTATCTACTACAAAGCCCAGACTGAACTGGTAGAGTCCTCAGTGTCTACTAAAAAGCCCAGACTGAACTGGAAGTAGAGTCCTCAGTATCTACTAAAAAGCCCAGACTGAACTGGAAGTAGAGTCCTAAAAAAAGCCCAGACTGAACTGGAAGTAGAGTCCTCAGTATCTACTAAAAAGCCCAGACTGAACTGGAAGTAGAGTCCTCAGTATCTACTACAAAGCCCAGACTGAACTGGTAGAGTCCTCAGTGTCTACTAAAAAGCCCAGACTGAACTGGAAGTAGAGTCCTCAGTATCTACTAAAAAGCCCAGACTGAACTGGAAGTAGAGTCCTCAGTGTCTACTAAAAAGCCCAGACTGAACTGGAAGTAGAGTCCTCAGTGTCTCCTAAAAAGCCCAGACTGAACTGAAGGAGAATCCTCAGAATCCTCAGTGCATCCTGGAATGAAAAGTTAAACCACACATGATCTTGGACAATGACACCCACCCACTCCACAGTACTCTGACACCCACCCACTCCACAGGGCTCTGATGACACCCACCCATTATGTGGGTTCCTCTCCAGACGTCACTAGCTAGGTGGTTTTACCGTGGGTTCCTCTCCAGACGTCACTAGCTAGGTGGTTTTACCGTGGGTTCCTCTCCAGACGTCACTAGCTAGGTGGTTTTACCGTGGGTTCCTCTCCAGACGTCACTAGCTAGGTGGTTTTACCGTGGGTTCCTCTCCAGACGTCACTAGCTAGGTGGTTTTACCGTGGGTTCCTCTCCAGACGTTACTAGCTAGGTGGTGTTACCGTGGGTTCCTCTCCAGACGTCACTAGCTAGGCGGTGTTACCGTGGGTTCCTCTCCAGACGTCACTAGCTAAGCGGTTTTACCGTGGGTTCCTCTCCAGACGTCACTAGCTAGGTGGTTTTACCGTGGGTTCCTCTCCAGACGTCACTAGCTAGGTGGATTTACTCTAAAGGACTTTGACAACTGCTGATGTATAAAGGGGCTTTAAAAATACACTTGATTGAGTGATTTGCTTGTGTGTTCCTCTCCAGGCCTGCGGGGGGCAATGGCGTTTGCCCTGGCAATCCGGGACACAGCTACCTACGCCCGTCAGATGACGTTCACCACCACCCTCCTCATCGTCTTCTTCACCGTCTGGGTGTTTGGAGGAGGGACCACCCCCATGTTGTCATGGCTACACATAAGGTTAGATAGATGTGTGGGTGTTTGGAGGAGGGACCACCCCCATGTTATCATGATTACACACAGAATAACCTCTCTCCTTTACCCTATTCCCTATATAGTGCACTACATTAGACCAGAACCCTATTCCCTATATAGTGCACTACTTTAGACCAGAGCCCTATTCCCTATATAGTGCACTACTTTAGACCAGAGCCCCCATTCCCCTATTCACTCTGTTCATCTGTCCAGCCCCTTTTAATTACAATTATTTGTTTGTTATGTAATTCCAGTTCTCTCATTGCGGTTTGGTGAGGGTGAGACAGTCTGTGTGGTTTGGTGAGGGTGAGTCTGTGTGGTGTTACCCAGAAGGTGGGGCCAGAGAGCCCTACAGCAGCTTCACCCATTGGCCCAAATCTTTACACCTCTTTATCCATCCACCACTGTAGTTCCCCCTAACTGTCACCATGGGAACTGCTGGGAGAGTGGAAAGGTGCTCCTGTGCAGGACAGTGTTCAGCCAGAAGTCTGTCATACCTGACTGCAGCTCCACCTAGAGGGCTGTACTACCACCTAGAGGACTGTAGTACCTGACTGTAGTACCACCTAGAGGGCTGTAGTACCACCTAGAGGGCTGTAGTACCACCTAGAGGGCTGTAGTACCACCTAGAGGGCTGTATCACCTGACTGTTGTACCACCTAGAGGACTGTAGTACCTGCTTCAAATATTAGGGATGTCGGGCCAGGTAACTCTACCTGCTGCTAATAGTAGGGATGTCGGGCCAGGTAACTCTACCTGCTGCTAATAGTAGGGATGTCGGGCCAGGTAACTCCACCTGCTGCTAAGAGTAGGGATGTCGGGCCAGGTGACTCTACCTGCTGCTCTGGGAATGGACATATTACCTGTGATGTCAAACTCACTGTCAGAGTGAGTTGTTTGAAGAGCTTATCTAACATGACTATCTGCCTGTCTGTCATCCAGTATGGTCTGGCCAGGCCCTGGTCCATATTGATCAGAGTAAAGAGGATTATGGGTAGTGATGTGTGTTGGCAGCTGCTCATTTGAATGACTAATGCTGTCTCTGTGTGGTGTACAGACAGGGTTAATCCACAGTTTCTAAACCTGAGAGGAGCAACATGGTGAGACTCCCAAGAAGGCATGTCAAACAGACCAGGCTGGGGTTTGGACTTTAAGAAGTCCATGAGAGAAGTCAATCATTCTTCCTGAGTTATATTATACATTTTCTCGAAATCGAAAGAGACGGCCTAGATTGGAGCTAATGTCTTAAGTAGTTGAACATGCTTGTGAATGTAAAACTGATGACACATTTTCATTTTTCGTTAAAAACTACTTTATATCGTCCGTGCCTTTGATTTGAAGGCCTGCAAAATGTGAAGTTTGTCGCGAGGCAACCTCTAGAGCCAATGATGTTTCTAGGCATGAGCTTAGCTAGCCAACTTTGCCATAACATATAATGGAGAAGCAGTTTTAGCCTATCTTCATACTGTAATGTCTTTTGGTTAATCTGAGAAGTCTGTAGGGTTAACCCGGTTCACTTAAACCCATCACTATAGTGCCCAGAGTCGTGCCAAAAGGGACTATAGCATGTGTTTGGAGGAGAGAAGCCAGTCTGTTCTGGGTCATGGATCTGTGTGTGTTTGACAGTCACTGATAGCAGGCCTCCTGCCTCTCGTCACACTGACTTACTGAGCAGCAGAGCAGCCAATGATAGGGCAGGGGTAGGGTTAGGGAGTCTGCTGTTGGTAGGGTGGGTAAGGGAGTCTGCTGTCGGTAGGGTAGGGTTAGGGAGTCTGCTGTCGGTAGGGTAGGGTTAGGGAGTCTGCTGTCGGTAGTGTAGGGTTAGGGAGTCTGCTGTCGGTAGGGTAGGGTTAGGGAGTCTGCTGTCGGTAGTGTAGGGTTAGGGAGTTTGCTGTCGGTAGGGTAGGGTTAGGGAGTCTGCTGTCGGTAGGGTAGGGTTAGGGAGTCTGCTGTCGGTAGGGTTAGGGAGACTGCTGTCGGTAGGGTAGGGGTAGGGAGTCTGCTGTCGGTAGGGTAGGGGTAGGGAGTCTGCTGTCGGTAGGGTTAGGGAGTCTGCTGTCGGTAGGGAGTCTGCTGTCGGTAGGGAGTCTGCTGTCGGTAGGGTTAGGGAGTCTGCTGTCGGTAGGGAGTCTGCTGTCGGTAGGGAGTCTGCTGTCGGTAGGGAGTCTGCTGTCGGTAGGGAGTCTGCTGTCGGTAGGGTAGGGAGTCTGCTGTCGGTAGGGTAGGGAGTCTGCTGTCGGTAGGGTAGGGAGTCTGCTGTCGGTAGGGTAGGGAGTCTGCTGTCGGTAGGGTAGGGAGTCTGCTGTCGGTAGGGTAGGGAGTCTGCTGTCGGTAGGGTAGGGAGTCTGCTGTCGGTAGGGTAGGGAGTCTCTGCTGTCGGGGTAGGGTAGGGAGTCTGCTGTCGGTAGGGTAGGGGTAGTGAGTCTGCTGTCGGTAGGGTAGGGGTAGGGAGTCTGCTGTCGGTAGGGTAGGGATAGGGAGTCTGCTGTCGGTAGGGTAGGGAGTCTGCTGTCGGTAGTGTTAGGGAGTCTGCTGTCGGTAGGGTTAGGGAGTCTGCTGTCGGTAGGGTAGGGTTAGGGAGTCTGCTGTCGGTAGGGTAGGGTTAGGGAGTCTGCTGTCGGTAGGGTAGGGTTAGGGAGTCTGCTGTCGGTAGGGTAGGGTTAGGGAGTCTGCTGTCGGTAGGGTAGGGTTAGGGAGTCTGCTGTCGGTAGGGTAGGGTTAGGGAGTCTGCTGTCGGTAGTGTAGGGAGTCTGCTGTCGGTAGGGTTAGGGAGTCTGCTGTCGGTAGGGTTAGGGAGTCTGCTGTCGGTAGGGTAGGGAGTCTGCTGTCGGTAGGGTAGGGAGTCTGCTGTCGGTAGGGTTAGGGAGTCTGCTGTCGGTAGGGTTAGGGAGTCTGCTGTCGGTAGGGTTAGGGAGTCTGCTGTCGGTAGGGTTAGGGAGTCTGCTGTCGGTAGGGTAGGGAGTCTGCTGTCGGTAGGGTAGGGAGTCTGCTGTCGGTAGGGTAGGGTTAGGGAGTCTGCTGTCGGTAGGGTAGGGTTAGGGAGTCTGCTGTCTGCTGTCGGTAGGGTAGGGAGTCTGCTGTCTGCTGTCGGTAGGGTAGGGAGTCTGCTGTCGGTAGGGTAGGGAGTCTGCTGTCGGTAGGGTAGGGAGTCTGCTGTCGGTAGGGTAGGGAGTCTGCTGTCGGTAGGGTAGGGTAGGGAGTCTGCTGTCGGTAGGGTAGGGAGTCTGCTGTCGGTAGGGTAGGAGTCTGCTGTCGGTAGGGTAGGGAGTCTGCTGTCGGTAGGGTAGGGGTCTGCTGTAGGGGTAGGGGTAGTCTGCCGTCGGTAGGGTAGGGAGTCTGCCGTCGGTGGGGGTAGGGAGTCTGCCGTCGGTAGGGTAGGGGTAGGGAGTCTGCCGTCGGTGGGGTAGGGAGTCTGCCGTCGGTAGGGGTAGGGAGTCTGCCGTCGGTAGGGTAGGGAGTCTGCTGTCGTCGGGTAGTGTAGGGTTAGGGAGTCTGCTGTCGGTAGGGTAGGGTTAGGTTTGAGTCTGCTGTCGGTAGGGTAGGGTTAGGGAGTCTGCTGTCGGTAGGGCAGGGTCAGGGAGTTTGCTGTCGCTAGGGTAGGGGGATGCTGTCGGTAGGGTAGGGTTAGGGATTCTGCTGTCGGTAGGGTAGGGTTAGGGATTCTGCTGTCGGTAGGGTAGGGTTAGGGATTCTGCTGTCGGTAGGGTAGGGGTAGGGAGTCTGCTGTCGGTAGGGTTAGGGTAGGGAGTCTGCTGTCGGTAGGGTAGGGGTAGGGAGTCTGCTGTCGGTAGGGTAGGGGTATGGAGTCTGCTGTCGGTAGGGTAGGGGTAGGGAGTCTGCTGTCGGTAGGGTAGGGGTAGGGAGTCTGCTGTCGGTAGGGTAGGGGTAGGGAGTCTGCTGTCGGTAGGGTAGGGGTAGGGAGTCTGCTGTCGGTAGGGTAGGGGTAGGGAGTCTTTTTTATTTATTTTTATTTCACCTTTATTTAACCAGGTAGGCTAGTTGAGAACAAGTTCTCATTTACAACTGCGACCTGGCCAAGATAAAGCATAGCAGTGTGAGCAGACAACACAGAGTTACACATGGAATAAACAAATTAACAAGTCAATAACACAGTAGAAAACAAAGGGGGAGTCTATATACAATGTACAATGTGTGCAAAAGGCATGAGGAGGTAGACGAAAAGTTACAATTTTGCAGATTAACACTGGAGTGATATATGATCAGATGGTCATGTACAGGTAGAGATATTGGTGTGCAAAAGAGCAGAAAAGTAAATAAATAAAAACAGTATGGGGATGAGGTAGGTGAAAATGGGTGGGCTATCTACCAATAGACTATGTACAGCTGCAGTGATCGGTTAGCTGCTCAGATAGCTGATGTTTGAAGTGGGTGAGGGAGATAAAAGTCTCCAACTTCAGCGATTTTTGCAATTCGTTCCAGTCACAGGCAGCAGAGTACTGGAACGAAAGGCGGCCAAATGAGGTGTTGGCTTTAGGGATGATCAGTGAGATACACCTGCTGGAGCGCGTGCTACGGATGGGTGTTGCCATCGTGACCAGTGAACTGAGATAAGGCGGAGCTTTACCTAGCATGGACTTGTAGATGACCTGGAGCCAGTGGGTCTGGCGACGAATATGTAGCGAGGGCCAGCCGACTAGAGCATACAAGTTGCAGTGGTGGGTGGTATAAGGTGCTTTAGTGACAAAACGGATGGCACTGCTGTCGGTAGGGTAGAGGTAGGGAGTCTGCTGTCGGTAGGGTAGGGGTAGGGAGTCTGCTGTCGGTAGGGTAGGGGTAGGGCGTCTGCTGTCGGTAGGGTAGGGGTAGGGAGTCTGCTGTCGCTAGTGGTAGGGAGTCTGCTGTCGGTAGGGTAGGGAGTCTGCTGTCGCTAGTGGTAGGGGTAGGGAGTCTGCTGTCGGTAGGGTAGGGGTAGGGAGTCTGCTGTCGGTAGGGTAGGGGTAGGGAGTCTGCTGTCGGTAGGGTAGGGGTAGGGAGTCTGCTGTCGCTAGTGGTAGGGTGTCTGCTGTCGGTAGGGTAGGGGTAGGGAGTCTGCTGTCGGTAGGGTAGGGGTAGGGAGTCTGCTGTCGGTAGGGTAGGGGTAGGGAGTCTGCTGTCGGTAGGGTAGGGAGTCTGCTGTCGGTAGGGTAGTGGTAGGAGTCTGCTGTCGC
Organism: Oncorhynchus tshawytscha; assembly: GCF_018296145.1. Lineage (NCBI taxonomy): Eukaryota > Metazoa > Chordata > Actinopteri > Salmoniformes > Salmonidae > Oncorhynchus > Oncorhynchus tshawytscha. The sequence goes on from NC_056434.1 coordinate 1,207,686, forward strand.
TAGTGGTAGGGAGTCTGCTGTCGGTAGGGTAGGGGTAGGGAGTCTGCTGTCGGTAGGGTATGGAGTCTGCTGTCGGTAGGGTAGGGGTAGGGAGTCTGCTGTCGGTAGGGTAGGGGTAGGGAGTCTGCTGTCGGTAGGGTAGGGGTAGGGAGTCTGCTGTCGGTAGGGTAGGGTAGGGAGTCTGCTGTCGGTAGGGTAGGTAGTCTGCTGTCGGTAGGGTAGTGGTAGGGAGTCTGCTGTCGGTAGGGTAGGGAGTCTGCTGTCGGTAGGGTAGGGGTAGGGAGTCTGCTGTCGGTAGGGTAGGGGTCGGGAGTCTGCTGTCGGTAGGGTAGGGAGTCTGCTGTCGGTAGGGTAGGGTTAGGGAGTCTGCTGTCTGTAGGGTAGGGTAGGGTTAGGGAGGGTTAGGGAGTCTGCTGTCGGTAGGGTAGGGTAGGGAGTCTGCTGTCGGTAGGGTAGGGGATGCTGTCGGTGGGGGTTAGGGAGTCTGCTGTCGGTAGGGTAGGGGAGTCTGCTGTCGGTAGGGTTAGGGAGTCTGCTGTCGGTAGGGTAGGGTTAGGGAGTCTGCTGTCGGTAGGGTAGGGTAGGGAGTCTGCTGTCGGTAGGGTAGGGTTAGGGAGTCTGCTGTCGGTAGGGTAGGGTTAGGGAGTCTGCTGTCGGTAGGGTAGGGTTAGGGAGTCTGCTGTCGGTAGGGTAGGGGTAGGGAGTCTGCTGTCGGTAGGGTGGGGTAGGGAGTCTGCTGTCGGTAGGGTAGGGGTAGGAGTCTGCTGTCGGTAGTGGTAGGGAGTCTGCTGTCGGTAGGGTAGGGGTAGGGAGTCTGCTGTCGCTAGGGTAGGAGTCTGGGGTAGGGGGGGGGGGAGTCTGCTGTCGGTAGGGTAGGGGTCTGCTGTCGGTAGGGTAGGGAGTCTGCTGTCGGTAGGGTAGGGGTAGGAGTCTGCTGTCGGTAGTGGTAGGGGTAGGGTCTGGGAGTCTGCTGTCGGTAGGGTAGGGGTAGGGAGTCTGCTGTCGGTAGGGTAGGGGTAGGGAGTCTGCTGTCGGTAGGGTAGGGTAGGGAGTCTGCTGTCGGTAGGGTAGGGTTTGCTGTCGGGGGTCTGCTGTCGGTAGGGTAGGGGTAGGGAGTCTGCTGTCGGTAGGGTAGGGGTAGGGAGTCTGCTGTCGGTAGGGTAGGGTAGGGAGTCTGCTGTCGGTAGGGTAGGGGTAGGGAGTCTGCTGTCGGTAGGGTAGGGGTAGGGAGTCTGCTGTCGGTAGGGTAGGGGTAGGGAGTCTGCTGTCGGTAGGGTAGGGGTAGGGAGTCTGCTGTCGGTAGGGTAGGGGTAGGGAGTCTGCTGTCTGTAGGGTGGGGTAGGGAGTCTGCTGTCGGTAGGGTAGGGGTAGGGAGTCTGCTGTCGCTAGGGTAGGGGTAGGGAGTCTGCTGTCGGTAGGGTAGGGGTAGGGAGTCTGCTGTCGGTAGGGTAGGGGTAGGGAGTCTGCTGTCGGTAGGGTAGGGGTAGGGAGTCTGCTGTCGGTAGGGTGGGGTAGGGAGTCTGCTGTCGGTAGGGTAGGGGTAGGGAGTCTGCTGTCGGTAGGGTAGGGGTAGGGAGTCTGCTGTCGGTAGGGTAGGGGTAGGGAGTCTGCTGTCGGTAGGGTAGGGGTAGGGAGTCTGCTGTCGGTAGGGTGGGGTAGGGAGTCTGCTGTCGGTAGGGTAGGGGTAGGGAGTCTGCTGTCGGTAGGGTAGGGGTAGGGAGTCTGCTGTCGGTAGGGTAGGGGTAGGGAGTCTGCTGTCGGTAGGGTAGGGGTAGGGAGTCTGCTGTCGGTAGGGTAGGGTCTGCTGTCGGTAGGGTAGGGAGTCTGCTGTCGGTAGGGTAGGGGTAGGGAGTCTGCTGTCGGTAGGGTAGGGGTAGGGAGTCTGCTGTCGGTAGGGTAGGGGTAGGGAGTCTGCTGTCGGTAGGGTAGGGGTAGGGAGTCTGCTGTCGGTAGGGTAGGGGTAGGGAGTCTGCTGTCGGTAGGGTAGGGGTAGGGAGTCTGCTGTCGGTAGGGTAGTGGTGCTGTCGGGGTCTGCTGTCGGTAGGGTAGGGGTAGGGAGTCTGCTGTCGGTAGGGTAGGGTCTGCTGTCGGTAGGGAGTCTGCTGTCTGTAGGGTAGGGTAGGGAGTCTGCTGTCGGTAGGGTAGGGGTAGGGAGTCTGCTGTCGGTAGGGTAGGGGTAGGAGTCTGCTGTCGCTAGTGGTAGGGAGTCTGATGTCGGTAGGGTGGGTAGGGAGTCTGCTGTCGGTAGGGTAGGGGTAGGGCGTCTGCTGTCGGTAGGGTAGTGGTAGGGAGTCTGCTGTCGCTAGTGGTAGGGAGTCTGATGTCGCTATGGGTAGGGAGTCTGCTGTCGGTATGGGTAGGGAGTCTGCTGTCGGTATGGGTAGGGAGTCTGCTGTCGGTATGGGTAGGGAGTCTGCTGTCGGTAGGGTAGGGGTAGGGAGTCTGCTTTCGGTAGGGTAGGGTTAGGGGTAAGGAGTGTGGCCAGTGGCCAGATGTGCCAAGCTTATACTCCAAGAGACGTGCAGCTGTAATTGCTGCAAAAGTTGGCTCTACAAAGTATTGACTTTGGGGGGGTGAATAGTTATGCACGCTCAATTTTTCTGTTTTTTTGTCTTCTTCCTCGTTTGTTTCATAATAATTAAAAAATGCATTTTCAAAGTGATAAGCATGTTGTGTAAATCAAATGATACAAACCCCCCAAAATCCATTTTAATTACAGGTTGTAATACAAGACAACTTCTGGTAGTGATTCTAATGTTTTCCCGCATAATACAGTGATTAGGATTAAGGTCGTCACACATGCCACGAACAATACACTTTTAAACTTGCGACGACGCACTTAGATTTAGACAAAACGAACAAAATTGAACGATATAACTATAAAAATAAAAATCATGCAGGTGAGCTCAGGGTCTGGCAGCAGTGCCGTGTCCCCTAGGTTAGCCTAGACCAGACTTATCCTCTCAGTGTCCTCCTCAGGTCAGCTCCAGCTGCTGTGTCTGTCTCCTTGCCAGGATGGGATCAGTGCATGTGTAGTGCACTACCCAAAACACAAACTCGTATGTATCTGAGATGGATGCCAATTAATGCTTTACTAAGCTGAGTGATTATAAAGATTATAGCTCTCTGTCTATAATCCTTTCATCATCACAGTAGGCCCTCAAGTCTTTCTGTCTCTCTATATTACTATTACACATCAGCTAACTGAGTATAATATCCACTAACACCAGTCAGTCAGTCAGTCTACCCACTGAGCATAATATCCATAGACACCAGTCAGTTAGCCAGTTATATGGGATGTGACTGGGTTTATATGGGATGTGAATGGGTTTATATGGGATGTGACTGGGTTTATATGGGATGTGATAGTGTGACTGGGTTTATATGGGATATGACAGTGTGACTGGGTTTATACGGAATGTGACTGGGTTTATATGTGATGTGATAGTGTGACTGGGTTTATATGTGATGTGATAGTGTGACTGGGTTTATATGGGATGTGATAGTGTGACTGAGTTTATATGGGATGTGATAGTGTGACTGGATTTATATGGGATGTGATAGTGTGACTGGATTTATATGGGATGTGATAGTGTGACCGGGTTTATATGGGATGTGACTGGTTTTATATGGGATGTGACTGGTTTTATATGGGATGTGACTGGGTTTTATATGGGATGTGATAGTGTGACTGGGTTTATATGGGATGTGACTGGTTTTATATGGGATGTGACTGGTTTTATATGGGATGTGACTGGGTTTTATATGGGATGTGACAGTGTGACTGGGTTTATATGGGATGTGATAGTGTGACTGGGTTTATATGGGATGTTATAGTGTGACTGGGTTTATATGGGATGTTATAGTGTGACTGGGTTTATATGGGATGTTATAGTGTGACTGGGTTTATGGGATGTGATAGTGTGACTGGGTTTATGGGATGTGACTGGGTTTATATGGGATGTGACTGGGTTTATATGGGATGTGACTGGGTTTATATGGGATGTGACTGGGTTTATATGGGATGTGACTGGGTTTATATGGGATGTGACTGGGTTTATATGGGATGTGACTGGGTTTATATGGGATGTGACTGGGTTTTATATGGGATGTGACTGGGTTTTATATGGATGTGACTGGGTTTTATATGGGATGTGACTGGGTTTTATATGGGATGTGACTGGGTTTTATATGGGATGTGATGGTGTGACTGGTTTTATATGGGATGTGATGGTGTGACTGGGTTTATATTTGATGTGATAGTGTGACTGGGTTTATATGGGGTGTGACTGGGTTCATATGGGATGTGATCGTGTGACTGGTTTTATATGGGATGTGATAGTGTGACTGGGTTTATATGGGGTGTGACTGGGTTCATATGGGATGTGATCGTGTGACTGGTTTTATATGGGATGTGACTGGGTCTATATGGGATGTGATAGTGTTACTGGGTTTATATGGGATGTGACTGGGTTTATATGGGATGTGACTGGGTTTATATGGGATGTGACTGGGTTTATATGGGATGTGATTGTGTGACTGGGTTTATATGGGATGTAACTGGGTTTATATGGAATGTGACTGGGTTTATATGAGATGTGTTAGTGTGACTGGGTTTATATGGGATGTGATACTGTGACTGGTTTTATATGGGATGTGACTGGGTTTATATGGGATGTGACTGGGTTTATATGGGATGTGATAGTGTGACTTGGTTTATATGGGATGTGACTGGGTTTATAAGGGATGTAACTGGGTTTATAAGGGATGTGACTGGGTTTATATGAGATGTGATAGGGTTTATATGGGATGTGATAATGTAACAGGGTTTATGTGGGATGTGATAGTGTTTATGTGGGATGTGATAGTGTTTATGTGGGATGTGATAGTGTTTATGTGGGATGTGATAGGGTTTATGTGGGATGTGATAGGGTTTATATGGGATGTGATAGGGTTTATATGGGATGTGATAGGGTTTATATGGGATGTGATAGGGTTTATATGGGATGTGATAGGGTTTATATGTGATGTGATAGGATTTATATGGGATGTGATAGGGTTTATATGGGATGTGATAGGGTTTATATGGGTTGTGACTGGGTTTATATGGGATGTGACTGGGTTTATATGGGATGTGATAGTGTTTATGTGGGATGTGATAGGGTTTATGTGGGTGTGATAGGGTTTATATGGGATGTGATAGTGTGACTGGGTTTATATGGGTTGTGACTGGGTTTATATGGGATGTGACTGGGTTTATATGGGATGTGATAGTGTGATAGGGTTTATATGGGATGTGATAGTGTGATAGGGTTTATATGGGATGTGATAGTGTGACAGGGTTTATATGTGATGTGATAGAATTTATATGGGATGTGATAGGGTTTATATTGGATGTGATAATGTAACAGGGTTTATATGGGATGTGATAGTGTTTATGTGGGATGTGATAGTGTTTATGTGGGTGTGATAGGGTTTATATGGGATGTGATAGTGTGACTGGGTTTATGTGGGTTGTGACTGGGTTTATATGGGTTGTGACTGGGTTTATATGGGTTGTGACTGGGTTTATATGGGATGTGACTGGGTTTATATGGGATGTGACTGGGTTTATATGGGGTGTGATAGGGTTTATATGGGATGTGATAGTGTGATAGGGTTTATATGGGATGTGATAGTGTGACAGGGTTTATATGGGATGTGATAGTGTTTATGTGGGATGTGATAGTGTTTATGTGGGATGTGACTGGGTTTATGTGGGATGTGACTGGGTTTATGTGGGATGTGACTGGGTTTATGTGGGATGTGACTGGGTTTATATGGGATGTGACTGGGTTTATATGGGTTGTGACTGGGTTTCTATGGGATGTGACTGGGTTTATATGGGATGTGACTGGGTTTATATGGGATATGACTGGGTTTATATGGGATGTGACTGGGTTGATATGGGATGTGACTGGGTTTATATGTAATGTGACTGGGTTTATATGGGATGTGACTGGGTTTATATGGGATGTGACTGGGTTTATATGGGATGTGATAGTGTTTATGTGGGATGTGATAGGGTTTATGTGGGTGTGATAGGGTTTATATGGGATGTGATAGTGTGACTGGGTTTATATGGGATGTGACTGGGTTTATATGGGATGTGACTGGGTTTATATGGGATGTGACTGGGTTTATATGGGATGTGATAGTGTGATAGGGTTTATATGGGATGTGATAGTGTGACAGGGTTTATATGTGATGTGATAGGATTTATATGGGATGTGATAGGGTTTATATTGGATGTGATAATGTAACAGGGTTTATATGGGATGTGATAGTGTTTATGTGGGATGTGATAGTGTTTATGTGGGTGTGATAGGGTTTATATGGGATGTGATAGTGTGACTGGGTTTATATGAGTTGTGACTGGGTTTATATGGGATGTGACTGGGTTTATATGGGATGTGATAGTGTGATAGGGTTTATATGGGATGTGATAGTGTGACAGGGTTTATATGTGATGTGATAGGATTTATATGGGATGTGATAGGGTTTATATTGGATGTGATAATGTAACAGGGTTTATATGGGATGTGATAGTGTTTATGTGGGATGTGATAGTGTTTATGTGGGTGTGATAGGGTTTATATGGGATGTGATAGTGTGACTGGGTTTATATGGGTTGTGACTGGGTTTATATGGGTTGTGACTGGGTTTATATGGGATGTGACTGGGTTTATATGGGATGTGACTGGGTTTATATGGGGTGTGATAGGGTTTATATGGGATGTGATAGTGTGATAGGGTTTATATGGGATGTGATAGTGTGACAGGGTTTATGTGGGATGTGATAGTGTTTATGTGGGATGTGATAGTGTTTATGTGGGATGTGACTGGGTTTATGTGGGATGTGACTGGGTTTATGTGGGATGTGACTGGGTTTATGTGGGATGTGACTGGGTTTATATGGGATGTGACTGGGTTTATATGGGATGTGACTGGGTTTATATGGTTGTGACTGGGTTTCTATGGGACTGGAGCTGTGTGACTGGGTTTCTATGACTGGGTTTATATGGGATGTGACTGGGTTTATATGGGATATGACTGGGTTTATATGGGATGTGACTGGGTTGATATGGGATGTGACTGGGTTGATATGGGATGTGACTGGGTTGATATGGGATGTGACTGGGTTTATATGGGATGTGACTGGGTTTATATGGGATGTGACTGGGTTTATATGGGATGTGATAGTGTTTATGTGGGATGTGATAGGGTTTATGTGGGTGTGATAGGGTTTATATGGGATGTGATAGTGTGACTGGGTTTATATGGGTTGTGACTGGGTTTATATGGGATGTGACTGGGTTTATATGGGATGTGATAGGGTTTATATGGGATGTGATAGTGTGATAGGGTTTATATGGGATGTGATAGTGTGACAGGGTTTATATGTGATGTGATAGGATTTATATGGGATGTGATAGGGTTTATATTGGATGTGATAATGTAACAGGGTTTATATGGGATGTGATAGTGTTTATGTGGGATGTGATAGTGTTTATGTGGGTGTGATAGGGTTTATATGGGATGTGATAGTGTGACTGGGTTTATATGGGTTGTGACTGGGTTTATATGGGTTGTGACTGGGTTTATATGGGATGTGACTGGGTTTATATGGGATGTGACTGGATTTATATGGGGTGTGATAGGGTTTATATGGGATGTGATAGTGTGATAGGGTTTATATGGGATGTGATAGTGTGACAGGGTTTATATGGGATGTGATAGTGTTTATGTGGGATGTGATAGTGTTTATGTGGGATGTGACTGGGTTTATGTGGGATGTGACTGGGTTTATGTGGGATGTGACTGGGTTTATGTGGGATGTGACTGGGTTTATATGGGATGTGACTGGGTTTATATGGGATGTGACTGGGTTTATATGGGATGTGACTGGGTTTATATGGGTTGTGACTGGGTTTCTATGGGATGTGACTGGGTTTCTATGGGATGTGACTGGGTTTATATGGGATATGACTGGGTTTATATGGGATGTGACTGGGTTGATATGGGATGTGACTGGGTTTATATGGGATGTGACTGGGTTTATATGGGATGTGACTGGGTTTATATGGGATGTGACTGGGTTTATATGGGATGTGACTGGGTTTATATGGGATGTGACTGGGTTTATATGGGATGTGATGTGATAGGGTTTATATGGGATGTGATAGGGTTTATATGGGATGTGATAGGGTTTATATGGGATGTGATGTGATAGGGTTTATATGGGATGTGATAGGGTTTATATGGGATGTGATAGGGTTTATATGGGATGTGATAGGGTTTATATTGGATTTGATAGGGTTTATATGGGATGTGATAGTGTGACTGGGTTTATATGGGATGCAATAGGGTTTATATGTGATGTGATAGTGTGATTGGGTTTATTTGGGACGTTATAGTTTGACTGGGTTTATATGTGATGTGACTGGGTTTATGGGATGTGACTGGGTTTATATGGGATGTGATAGTGTGACTGGGTTTGTATGGGATGTGATAGTGTGATAGGGTTTATATGGGATGTGACTGGGTTTATATGGGATGTGATGTGATAGGGTTTATATGGGATGTGACTGGGTTTATATGGGATGTGACTCGGTTAATATGGGATGTGACTGGGTTTATATGGGATGTGACTGGGTTTATATGGGATGTGAATGGGTTTTTATGGGATGTGACTGCGTTTATATGGGATATGATAGTGTGACTGGGTTTATATGGGATGTGACAGTGTGACTGGGTTTATATGGGATGTGATGGTGTGACTGGGTTTATATGGGATGTGATGGTGTGACTGGGTTTATATGGGATGTGATGGTGTGACTGGGTTTATATGGGATGTGATGGTGTGACTGGGTTTATATGGGATGTGATGGTGTGACTGGGTTTGTATGGGATGTGATAGTGTGACTGGGTTTGTATGGGATGTGATAGTGTGACTGGGTTTATATGGGATGTGACTGGGTTTATATGGGGTGTGACTGGGTTTATATGGGGTATGATAGTGTGACTGGGTTTATATGGGATGTGATAGTGTGACTGGGTTTGTATGGGATGTGATAGTGTGACTGGGTTTGTATGGGATGTGACTGGGTTTATATGGGATGTGACTGGGTTTATATGGGGTGTGACTGGGTTTATATGGGGTGTGATAGTGTGACTGGGTTTATATGGGGTGTGACTGGGTTCATATGGGATGTGATCGTGTGACTGGTTTTATATGGGATGTGACTGGGTTTATATGGGATGTGATAGTGTGACTGGGTTTATATGGGGTGTGACTGGGTTCATATGGGATGTGACTGGGTTTATATGGGATGTGATCGTGTGACTGGTTTTATATGGGATGTGACTGGTTTTATATGGGATGTGACTGATTTTATATGGGATGTGATAGTGTAACTGGGTTTATATGGGATGTGACTGGGTTTATATGGAATGTGACTGGGTTTATATGAGATGTGTTAGTGTGACTGGGTTTATATGGGCTGGACTCTACTGGACTGGACTACTGGACTGGACTGGACTCTACTGGACTCACTCCTACTGTACTGGACGCTACTCTACTGGACTGTATTGATTCCTACTGTACTCTACTGGACTGGACTCTACTTGACTGGACTATACTGGACTGATTCCTACTGTACTGGGCTGATTCCTACTGTACTGGGCTGATTCCTACTGTAATGTACTGGACTAATTCCTACTGTAATGTACCAGCCTCTACTGGACTGGACTCTACTGGACTGAACTGACTCTTACTGTACTGGACGCTACTCTACTGGGCTCTACTCTACTGGACTGGACTGTACTGGTTTCTACTGTACTGAACTGGAATCTACTGTCCTCTACTGTAGTGGACGGGACTATTCTAAACTCTACTGGACTGAACTCTACTGGACTGGACTCACTCCTACTGTACTGGACGCTACTCTACTGGACTGTATTGATTCCTAATGTACTCTACTGGACTGAACTCTACTGGACTGGACTCATTCCTACTCTACTGGACTGGACACTACTCTACTGGACTGTATTGATTCCTAATGTACTCTACTGGACTGGACTCTGCTGGACTCTACTGGACTGATTCCTACTGTACTGGGCTGATTCCTACTGTAATGTACTGGACTAGTTCCTACTGTAATGTACCGGCCTCTACTGGACTGGACTCTACTGGACTGAACTGACTCCTACTGTACTGAACGCTACTCTACTGGTCACTACTCTACTGGACTGGACTGTACTGGTTCCTACTGTACTGGACTGTACCGAACTGGACTTTACTGGACTCTACTCTACTATACTGTACTGGACTATTGTACTGGACTGGACTAATGTACTGGACTCTACTGGACTACTATACTGGACTGGACTACTATACTGGACTGGACTACTATACTGGACTGGACTGTACTGTACTGGACTGTACTGTACTGTACTGGACTCTACTGGACTCTACTGGACTCGACTGGACTGGACTGGACTGGACTCGACTGGACTGTAGTTTATCATGGTCTGAGTGTCTTTAGGTGCCTTTTGACAAATTCTAAGTGGGCTGTCATGTGCCTTTTACTGAGGAGTGGCTTCTGTCTGGCCACTACCATAAAGCCCTGATTGGTGGAGTGCTGCAGAGATGGTTGTCCTTCTGGAAGGTTCTCCCACGTCCACAGAGGAACTCTGGAGCTCTGTCAGAGTGACCATCGGGTTCTTGGTCACCTCCCTGACCAAGGCCGTTCTCCCCCAATTGCTCAGTTTGGCCGGGAGGCCAGCTCTAGGAAGAGTCTTGGTGGTTCCAAACTATCTTTAACCTGTCCTGGCCTCTCTACAGGGTCAGAGTGGATATCTTTAAACTGTCCTGACCTCTCTACAGGGTCAGAGTGGATATCTTTAAACTGTCCTGACCTCTCCACAGGGTCAGAGTGGATATCTTTAACCTGTCCTGACCTCTCTACAGGGTCAGAGTGGATATCTTTAACCTGTCCTGACCTCTTTACAGGGTCAGAGTGGACATCTTTAACCTGTCCTGACCTCTCTACAGGGTCAGAGTGGATATCAGGCCTTTAACCTGTCCTGACCTCTCTACAGGGTCAGAGTGGATATCAGGCCTTTAACCTGTCCTGACCTCTCTACAGGGTCAGAGTGGATATCTTTAACCTGTCCTGGCCTCTCTACAGGGTCAGAGTGGACATCTTTAACCTGTCCTGACCTCTCTACAGGGTCAGAGTGGACATCTTTAACCTGTCCTGACCTCTCTACAGGGTCGGAGTGGATCCAGATCAAGACCTGCAACAATGTGGAGATAACTTCCTGCTCTTTCAAGGGGTGAGTCTATAGTTCTGTCCTCAATGGCACCCTATTCCCTATATAGTGCACTACTTTAGACCAGAGCCCTATTTCCTATGTAGTGCACTACTTTAGACCAGAGCCCTATTCCCTATATAGTGCACTACTTTAGACCAGAACCCTATTCCCTATATAGTGCACTACTTTAGACCAGAGCCCATCTGTTTATCTCTGTGTGTCCCATTGTCCCCTCTACTGGTTATTCAGGCCCTGTTCCCTCTGGCTATTCAGGCCCTGTTCCCTCTGGTTATTCAAGCCCTGTTCCCTCTGGTTATTCAAGCCTTGTTCCCTCTGGTTATTCAAGCCCTGTTCATGACACCATCTGTTCCCTCTTGTTGGTGGAGAACATTTTGTTAGTTTATTACCTGCAATTCTACACATCTTGTCATTGTGATACAAAGAATAATTTGATGTTTTAAAGCACATTTTCTTGGAATTCTATACATTTTTGCCCTGTCTCATGTGTATTCATGGGATATTTGAGTGACAAGAAAAATACAACAATATCTATGTGCTAAAAAACCTAACTGATCTGTAGGCGGGTTGATCTGGACATTTCTGACAAGTTATAAATATCTCTCTAAGAGGAACTTGTGATGCACCACCTTGTGCTTTCTACTATTACAACTCTCAAGAGGAAGTTTAAGACTTCTACCCTGCCCTCCACTGGAGAGATATAAACTGTTCTGGCATCAGGGGAAAGAGACTCCTCTTCATCAGTCAACTTTGATGTCACTTCCTCTTCTACTGGTTGCCGGATGTTGTGGTTGGTTCAGGGTTCATGGCCTATCAGGGTAAGACTGAAAACAGTCAAAGTTGTTTCCTGTGTGTCTTGGCTCTTTCAACAGCCCTGGAGCGCCTCCGACTACAAAACACTCACTACAAGACAAAGGAGCTGATCGTGGACTATAGGAGAAGGAGGGCCAAGCAGGCCCCCATTGACGTTGACAGATGTTAATGGGGGCCAAGTTCCTTGGTGTCCACATCACCAACAAACTGTCATGGTCCAAACACACCAAGACAGTTATGAAGAGGGCACGACAACACCTATTCCCCCTCAGGAGACTGAAAAGATTTGACATGGGTCCCCAGATCCTCAAAAAGTTCTACAGCTGCACCATCGAGAGCATCCTGACCGGTTGCATCACTGCCTGGTATGGCAACTGCTCAGCATCTGACAGTAAGGCGCTACAGAGGGTAGTGCGTACGGCCCAGTACATCACTGGGGACAATCTTCCTGCCATCCAGGACCTATATACTAGGCAGTGTCAGAGGAAGGCCCAAAAATTGTCAAGGACTCCAGTCACCCAAGTCATAGACTGTTCTCTCTGCTACCTCAAGCGGTACCGAAGCACTAGGTCCAAGACTGCTGAACAGTTAATCAAATAAACTGCATTATTGGTTACAGGCTTGTAAAGTAAGCATTTCACTGTTGTATTCGGCACATGTGACAAAAAACATTTGAATTGATTTGATACAACTGACTCTATATATAGTGGCCTTCCGAAAGTATTCATACCCCTTCACTCATTCAACGTTTTGTTGTGTCACAGCCTGAATTCAAAATGGATTCCAGAAACACACATTTCTCACACATCTACACACCCCATAATAAAGTGAAAACGTTTTTTTGAAATGTTACATTTTTGAGGGGGGGAAATTAAGTATAGCAATATCTAATATAAGTATTCAGTCACTACAGAATCACCTTTGACAGCTGTGAGTGTTTCTGGGTAAATGTCTAAGAGCTTTGCAAACCTGCATTGTACAACATTTACCCATTATTATTCTTCAAGCTCTGTCAAATTGGTTGTTGATCATTGCTAGAAAACCATTTTCAAGTCTTGCCATAGATTTTCAAGCAGATTTAAGTCAAAACTCGGCCACTCAGGAACATTCACTGTCTTCTTGTTAAGCAACTCCAGTGTAGATTTGGCCTTGTGTTTTAGGTTATTGTCCTGCTGAAAGGTGAATTCATCTCCCAGTGTCTGGTGGAAAGCAGACTGAAGCAGGTTTTCCTCTAGGATTTATCCTGTGCTTAGTTAATGACTGGAGAGTTTTTCAGGATAAAAAAGAAAAGGAATGGAGCTATTACAAGCATACCCATAACATGAGAAGCCACCACTGTTCTTGAAAATATGGAGAGTGGTACTCAGTAATGTGTTGTATTGGATTTGCCCCAAACATAACACTTTTTGTGGACATGTGAATTGCCACAAAATGTATTTCCATGTGAAAATGTTATGGGATTTGCTCCATTGGTTTTGTTGGTAGGCCTACATTATGCTCAAATAACCTATTGGCTACTGTCTAACACTGTCAAGATACAGCCTATTGTCTAACACTATCAGGGTACAGCCTATTGTCTAACACTGTCAGGGTACAGCCTATTGTCTAACACTGTCAGGGTACAGCCTATTGGTTACTGTCTAACACTGTCAGGATACAGCCTATTGTCTAACACTGTCAGGATACAGCCTATTGGTTACTGTCTAACACTGTCAGGATACAGCCTATTGGTTACTGTCTGACACTGTCAGGGTACAGCCTATTGGTTACTGTCTAACACTGTCAGGGTACAGCCTACTGTCTAACACTGTCAGGGTACAGCCTACTGTCTAACACTGTCAGGGTACAGCCTACTGTCTAACACTGTCAGGGTACAGCCTACTGTCTAACACTGTCAGGGTACAGCCTACTGTCTAACACTGTCAGGGTACAGCCTACTGTCTAACACTGTCAGGGTACAGCCTACTGTCTAACACTGTCAGGGTACAGCCTACTGTCTAACACTGTCAGGGTACAGCCTACTGTCTAACACTGTCAGGGTACAGCCTACTGTCTAACACTGTCAGGATACAGCCTACTGTCTAACACTGTCAGGGTACAGCCTACTGTCTAACACTGTCAGGGTACAGCCTACTGTCTAACACTGTCAGGGTACAGCCTACTGTCTAACACTGTCAGGGTACAGCCTACTGTCTAACACTGTCAGGGTACAGCCTACTGTCTAACACTGTCAGGGTACAGCCTATTGGTTACTGTCTAACACTGTCAGGGTACAGCCTATTGGTTACTGTCTAACACTGTCAGGATACAGCCTACTGTCTAACACTGTCAGGGTACAGCCTACTGTCTAACACTGTCAGGATACAGCCTATTGTCTAACACTGTCAGGGTACAGCCTATTGTCTAACACTGTCAGGGTACAGCCTAACTAAACTGTCAGGGTACAGCCTATTGGTTACTGTCTAACACTGTCAGGGTACAGCCTACTGTCTAACACTGTCAGGGTACAGCCTATTGTCTAACACTGTCAGGGTACAGCCTACTGTCTAACACTGTCAGGGTACAGCCTACTGTCTAACACTGTCAGGGTACAGCCTACTGTCTAACACTGTCAGGGTACAGCCTATTGTCTAACACTGTCAGGGTACAGCCTATTGTCTAACACTGTCAGGGTACAGCCTACTGTCTAACACTGTCAGGGTACAGCCTACTGTCTAACACTGTCAGGGTACAGCCTACTGTCTAACACTGTCAGGGTACAGCCTACTGTCTAACACTGTCAGGGTACAGCCTACTGTCTAACACTGTCAGGGTACAGCCTACTGTCTAACACTGTCAGGGTACAGCCTATTGTCTAACACTGTCAGGGTACAGCCTACTGTCTAACACTGTCAGGATACAGCCTATTGGTTACTGTCTAACACTGTCAGGATACAGCCTATTATTTACTGTCTAACACTGTCAGGGTACAGCCTACTGTCTAACACTGTCAGGGTACAGCCTACTGTCTAACACTGTCAGGATACAGCCTACTGTCTAACACTGTCAGGATACAGCCTACTGTCTAACACTGTCAGGATACAGCCTACTGTCTAACACTGTCAGGATACAGCCTATTGTCTAACACTGTCAGGATACAGCCTATTGGTTACTGTCTAACACTGTCAGGGTACAGCCTATTGTCTAACACTGTCAGGATACAGCCTATTGGTTGCTGTCTAACACTGTTAGGTACAGCCTATTGGTTACTGTCTGACACTGTCAGGGTACAGCCTACTGGTTACTGTCTAACACTGTCAGGGTACAGCCTACTGTCTAACACTGTCAGGGTACAGCCTACTGTCTAACACTGTCAGGGTACAGCCTACTGTCTAACACAGTCAGGGTACAGCCTACTGTCTAACACTGTCAGGGTACAGCCTACTGTCTAACACAGTCAGGGTACAGCCTATTGGTTACTGTCTAACACTGTCAGGGTACAGCCTACTGTCTAACACTGTCAGGGTACAGCCTATTGTCTAACACTGTCAGGGTACAGCCTATTGGTTACTGTCTAACACTGTAAGGATACAGCCTATTGGTTGCTGTCTAACACTGTCAGGGTATAGCCTATTGGTTACTGTCTAACACTGTCAGGATACAGCCTATTGTCTAACACTGTCAGGATACAGCCTACTGTCTAACACTGTCAGGGTACTGCCTACACTGTCTAACACTGTCAGGATACAGCCTATTGGTTACTGTCTAACACTGTCAGGATACAGCCTACTGTCTAACACTGTCAGGGTACAGCCTATTGGTTACTGTCTAACACTGTAAGGATACAGCCTATTGGGTGCTGTCTAACACTGTCAGGGTACAGCCTATTGGTTACTGTCTAACACTGTCAGGTTACAGCCTACTGTCTAACACTGTCAGGGTACAGCCTATTGTCTAACACTGTCAGGGTACAGCCTACTGTCTAACACTGTCAGGGTACAGCCTACTGTCTAACACTGTCAGGGTACAGCCTACTGTCTAACACTGTCAGGATACAGCCTATTGTCTAACACTGTCAGGGTACAGCCTATTGTCTAACACTGTCAGGATACGGCCTACTGTCTAACACTGTCAGGATACAGCCTACTGTCTAACACTGTCAGGGTACAGCCTATTGTCTAACACTGTCAGGATACAGCCTATTGTCTAACACTGTCAGGGTACAGCCTATTGTCTAACACTGTCAGGATACAGCCTACTGTCTAACACTGTCAGGATACAGCCTACTGTCTAACACTGTCAGGGTACAGCCTACTGTCTAACACTGTCAGGGTACAGCCTATTGGTTACTGTCTAACACTGTAAGGATACAGCCTATTGGGTGCTGTCTAACACTGTCAGGGTACAGCCTATTGGTTACTGTCTAACACTGTCAGGTTACAGCCTATTGGCTACTGTCTAACACTGTCAGGATACAGCCTATTGCCTACTGTCTAACACTGTCAGGATACAGCCTACTGTCTAACACTGTCAGGGTACAGCCTATTGTCTAACACTGTCAGGGTACAGCCTACTGTCTAACACTGTCAGGGTACAGCCTACTGTCTAACACTGTCAGGATACAGCCTATTGTCTAACACTGTCAGGGTACAGCCTACTGTCTAACTCTGTCAGGATACAGCCTATTGGTTACTGTCTAACACTGTCAGGATACAGCCTACTGTCTAACACTGTCAGGATACAGCCTACTGTCTAACACTGTCAGGATACAGCCTACTGTCTAACACTGTCAGGATACAGCCTACTGTCTAACACTGTCAGGATACAGCCTACTGTCTAACACTGTCAGGATACAGCCTACTGTCTAACACTGTCAGGGTACAGCCTACTGTCTAACACTGTCAGGATACAGCCTACTGTCTAACACTGTCAGGATACAGCCTATTGGCTACTGTCTAACACTGTCAGGATACAGCCTATTGGTTACTGTCTAACACTGTCAGGATACAGCCAATTGGTTGCTGTCTAACACTGTCAGGGTACAGCCTATTGGTTACTGTCTAACACTGTCAGGTTACAGCCTATTGGCTACTGTCTAACACTGTCAGGATACAGCCTATTGGCTACTGTCTAACACTGTCAGGATACAGCCTATTGGTTACTGTCTAACACTGTCAGGATACAGCCAATTGGTTGCTGTCTAACACTGTCAGGTTACAGCCTATTGGTTACTGTCTAACACTGTAAGGATACAGCCTATTGTCTAACACTGTCAGGGTACAGCCTATTGGTTACTGTCTAACACTGTCAGGGTACAGCCTACTGTCTAACACTGTCAGGATACAGCCTATTGGTTACTGTCTAACACTGTCAGGATACAGCCTATTGGTTACTGTCTAACACTGTCAGGATACAGCCTATTGTCTAACACTGTCAGGATATAGCCTATTGGTTACTGTCTGACACTGTCAGGGTACAGCCTATTGGTTACTGTCTGACACTGTCAGGGTACAGCCTACTGTCTAACACTGTCAGGGTACAGCCTACTGTCTAACACTGTCAGGGTACAGCCTACTGTCTAACACTGTCAGGGTACAGCCTACTGTCTAACACTGTCAGGGTACAGCCTACTGTCTAACACTGTCAGGGTACAGCCTACTGTCTAACACTGTCAGGGTACAGCCTACTGTCTAACACTGTCAGGGTACAGCCTACTGTCTAACACTGTCAGGGTACAGCCTACTGTCTAACACTGTCAGGGTACAGCCTACTGTCTAACACTGTCAGGGTACAGCCTACTGTCTAACACTGTCAGGGTACAGCCTACTGTCTAACACTGTCAGGGTACAGCCTACTGTCTAACACTGTCAGGGTACAGCCTACTGTCTAACACTGTCAGGGTACAGCCTATTGGCCACTGTCTAAATTTTTTATTTTTATTTTACCTTTATTTTACTAGGCAAGTCAGTTAAGAACAAATTCTTAATTTCAATGATGGCCTAGGAACAGTGGGTTAACTGCCTGTTCAGGGGCAGAACGTCAGATTTGTACCTTGTCAGCTCGGGGATTCGAACTTGCAACCTTTCGGTTACTAGTCGGACTAGTACCTTTCGGTTACTAGTCGGACTAGTACCTTTCGGTTACTAGTCCAACACTCTAACCACTAGGCTACCCTGCTGCCCCTGGTGTAGGGTCCAGGAACAGGGTTGTCTACCCCTGGTGTGTAGGGTCCAGGAACAGGGTTGTCTACCACTGGTGTGTAGGGTCCAGGAACAGGGTTGTCTACCCCTGGTGTGTAGGGTCCAGGAACAGGGTTGTCTACCCCTGGTGTGTAGGGTCCAGGAACAGGGTTGTCTACCCCTGGTGTGTAGGGTCCAGGAACAGGGTTGTCTACCCCTGGTGTGTAGGGTCCAGGAACAGGGTTGTCTACCCCTGGTGTGTAGGGTCCAGGAACAGGGTTGTCTACCCCTGGTGTAGGGTCCAGGAACAGGGTTGTCTACCCCTGGTGTGTAGGGTCCAGGAACAGGGTTGTCTACCCCTGGTGTGTAGGGTCCAGGAACAGGGTTGTCTACCCCTGGTATAGGGTCCAGGAACAGGGTTGTCTACCCCTGGTGTGTAGGGTCCAGGAACAGGGTTGTCTACCCCTGGTGTGTAGGGTCCAGGAACAGGGTTGTCTACCCCTGGTGTGTAGGGTCCAGGAACAGGGTTGTCCCCCTGGTGTGTAGGGTCCAGGAACAGGGTTGTCTACCCCTGGTGTGTAGGGTCCAGGAACAGGGTTGTCTACCCCTGGTATAGGGTCCAGGAACAGGGTTGTCTACCCCTGGTGTGTAGGGTCCAGGAACAGGGTTGTCTACCCCTGGTGTGTAGGGTCCAGGAACAGGGTTGTCTACCCCTGGTGTGTAGGGTCCAGGAACAGGGTTGTCTACCCCTGGTGTGTAGGGTCCAGGAACAGGGTTGTCTACCCCTGGTGTATAGGGTCCAGGAACAGGGTTGTCTACCCCTGGTGTGTAGGGTCCAGGAACAGGGTTGTCTACCCCTGGTGTGTAGGGTCCAGGAACAGGGTTGTCTACCCCTGGTGTGTAGGGTCCAGGAACAGGGTTGTCTACCCCTGGTGTGTAGGGTCCAGGAACAGGGTTGTCTACCCCTGGTGTGTAGGGTCCAGGAACAGGGTTGTCTACCCCTGGCGTATAGGGTCCAGGAACAGGGTTGTTTACCCCTGGTGTGTAGGGTCCAGGAACAGGGTTGTCTACCCCTGGTGTGTAGGGTCCAGGAACAGGGTTGTCTACCCCTGGTGTAGGGTCCAGGAACAGGGTTGTCTACCCCTGGTGTGTAGGGTCCAGGAACAGGGTTGTTTACCCCTGGTGTATTGGTAATTTGGGACAACACCTCTGTCTCTGTCTCTTCTTTACCAGCCTGCCAATAGACTGACCCCTCCCATTCTCTCCTGTTCAATGTGTCCTGTCCTCTGCTAAGTGGTTTTCCACAACGGAAAGAGGGGTGTGAATACTGTCAACATTGTCATGGATTCAGGAACACTGATGATCCATCCAACAAGTGCAGGGATATTCAACTCTCAAATCCAACAAGTGCAGGGATAATCAACTCTCAAATCCAACAAGTGCAGGGATATTCAACTCTCAAATCCAACAAGTGCAGGGATATTCAACTCTCAAATCCAACAAGTGCAGGGATAATCAACTCTCAAATCCAACAAGTGCAGGGATATTCAACTCTCAAATCCAACAAGTGCAGGGATATTCAACTCTCAAATCCAACAAGTGCAGGGATATTCAACTCTCAAATCCAACAAGTGCAGGGATATTCAACTCTCAAATCCAACAAGTGCAGGGATATTCAACTCTCAAATCCAACAAGTGCAGGGATATTCAACTCTCAAATCCAACAAGTGCAGGGATATTCAACTCTCAAATCCAACAAGTGCAGGGATATTCAACTCTCAAATCCAACAAGTGCAGGGGTTTTCATCTCTTACCCTATGAGGTCCAGAGCCTGCTGTTTTTTTGTTCTTCCTGATAAATAATTGCATCCACTAAATCAGTCCCCGATTAGAGGGGAAGAATGAAAAAAACGCAGTGGAACTGGCTTTGAGTGCCAGAGTTGGATTTGAGGGCCCTAGTTGATCCACAGGATGGTGGTTGAAGGTGTGAACATGATGGATGTTGTGTAAATGTCTTTCTGTAGGACGGGACCATGCCAGAAGTCAGTAAAACCAAGCAGGAGAGCGCCTGGCTCTTCAGGCTGTGGTACACCTTCGATCACAAGTATCCTTTTAATATGTTTCACCAAGACACCCAGAGAACTCCACTTATTGGTTGATCTCAACTTTCTGACCTTTCCACTATGCTGATATGGAGGGAATTCTGTGGCTGTGGAGAGGTACTTGAGGGACAAATGCTGAAATTAACATTCCCTCCTCCCTCACCCCTTCTCTCACTCCCTTAATCCTCATTCCCTCCCTCTCCTCTCCTCCCCTCCCTCTCCTCCCCTCCCTCTCCTCCCCTCCCCTCTCCTCCCCTCTCACGCCCTCTCCTCCCCTCTCTCTCTCACGCCCTCTCCTCCCCTCTCTCTTCCTCCCTCTCTCTCTCTCCTCCCCCTCCCTCCCTCTCTCACTCTCTTCCTCCCCTCCCTCTCTCCCTCCCTCCCTTTTGTCTTCACTCACTTCCTCCCCTCCCTCTCTCACTCTCTTCCTCCCTTCTCCTTCCCCTCCCCTTCCTCCCCTCCCTCCCTTTTGTCTTCACGCTCTTCCTCCCCTCCCTCTCTCCCTCCCTTCTCCTTCCCCTCCCCCCATCCCCTTCCTCCCCTCCCTCCCTTTTGTCTTCACTCACTTCCTCTCACTTAATTTTTTTTACTTATCTATTTTTTACTTAACACTTATTTTTCTTAACTGCATTGTTAAGTGCTTGTAATTAAGTATTTCACTGTAAGGTCTACTACACCTGCTGTAAAATTTGATTTGACTTCCTTTATCCTCCCTGTCGCACTCCCGTTGTCTCTTTGTCCATGGATAGGAGACCCGTGGGCTGTGCTAGCCACTATACCCTTCAATACCCTCTGAGACGGGCTAGCCACTATACCCTTCAATACCGTCTGAGGTGGGCTAGCTAGATACCCTTCCCTAACCCCGGAGACGGACTAGCTAGATACCATTCCCTAACCCCGGAGACGGGCTAGCTAGATACCCTTCCCTAACCCCGGAGACGGGCTAGCTAGATACCCTTCCCTAACCCCGGAGACGGGCTAGCTAGATACCCTTCCCTAACCCCGGAGACGGGCTAGCTAGATACCCTTCCCTAACCCCGGAGACGGGCTAGCTAGATACCCTTCCCTAACCCCGGAGACGGGCTAGCTAGATACCCTTCCCTAACCCCGGAGACGGGCTAGCTAGATACCCTTCCCTAACCCCGGAGACGGGCTAGCTAGATACCCTTCCCTAACCCCGGAGACGGGCTAGCTAGATACCCTTCCCTAACCCCGGAGACGGGCTAGCTAGATACCCTTCCCTAACCCCGGAGACGGGCTAGCTAGATACCCTTCCCTAACCCCGGAGACGGGCTAGCTAGATACCCTTCCCTAACCCCGGAGACGGGCTAGCTAGATACCCTTCCCTAACCCCGGAGACGGGCTAGCTAGATACCCTTCCCTAACCCCGGAGACGGGCTAGCTAGATACCCTTCCCTAACCCCGGAGACGGGCTAGCTAGATACCCTTCCCTAACCCCGGAGACGGGCTAGCTAGATACCCTTCCCTAACCCCGAAGACAAGGTGTTTCCTTCTGTTACAACAGTGGGTTTGTTCTCTTTCTTCCCCTCCTCCCCACCCGCTCCCTCCTCCTCTCCCGCTCCCTCCTCCTCTCCCGCTCCCTCCTCCTCCTCCCTCCCCCTGCTCTCCTCTCCCGCTACTTCCTCCTCTCACGCTACCTCCCCCTGCTCTCCTCTCCCGCTCCCCCTCCTCTCCCGATCCCTCCCCCTGCTCTCCTCTCCTGCTCCCTCTTCTCCCGCTCCCTCCTCCTCTCCCGCTCCCTCCCCCTGCTCCCCCCTCCTCTCCCTGAACCCAGTGGTTTAGCAGAAGGCCTTGCCTACACAGCAACACACACAGCCCTCATTATGCTGACTACTATCAATTTGTCAACATGAAAACTGATATTCTGACATCCCACTAGACTTTGACACCTTCTCACATTAATTTCGAGCTAATCCAGAAATCACTGTGTTAGAGTTCCTTGGGTAATATTAGTATGGAAAGGTCTTTGTCTTCCTTAAGGGTATGCCAGCTACCTGAAGCCCATGTTGACTCACAGTGGTCCTCCTCTCACCACGACCCTGCCATCCTGCTGTGGTCCCCTGGCACGATGCTTAACCAGCCCTCAGGCCTACGAGGTGAGTACTGGACACTGCACACAGTGTATACAATCACAATCATATGCACACAAAAAATACATCACAAATGCATGTACAGTGTACCTCACCTAGTCTCATAATGTTTACATGCCCCTTCGGTCCTCTCGCACCAACGAGTGAGAAATCACTTCTATTTCTGATGCACATCGCGCTGCAAGTCCTGCCTCTCCCATCTCCTCATTGGTTTATAGAAGTGCCATCTCCTCATTGGTTATACCCACGTGGGTGATTGAAAGACGAACGAGGTCGGTGGCGGTAATGCACCTAATTTATGAAAGTTGACAATCGCAACATGAAGTCAAAAGATGAAAAAGCCTGGAAGGAGGAGAGATGACTAGAAACAATTCGTTTGACCGTTTTATGTGTGGATTAATTGGAGTAGAGGACCTTGTGCATTTCAGGTAAAATAACACCTCAATGTTTATATCCCAGGACAAATTAGCTAGCAACAGCAAGCTAGCTAAAAAAGACAAATTAGATAGCAAGTGCTAGCTAAATTGCCATAGATATTTAATGCTTTTCGACCTGTCCCCAAATTAATATAATTGGTTCAGAGTTTGTTTTGATATTTTAACCTGCGTGTCGTGATCGCGTTTGGTGTGGGTGGGGTACAAAATAATACATTTATGCACGATGGCGCACAACCGGTTTGGGTTCCGTGTCAGGGTTCCAGAGCTTTGCTCTATGAGTCCATCTGCTTTCAAGGATGTTGCTATCCTTGGAAGGTCCTTATGGCTATGAGTTGAACTGCTATTCCAATATTGAGACTTCTCAGCAAGCTGCCGAAGTATCTTCGAGATGGCTTCATACTGTCCTTACAGCTGAAGGGTCAACTACACTCCGAAAGCCTTAATCCCTACAATCTGCCAAGGTGGCTTCAAGACAAGGCTCAGCAGCAGAGACTGTCAAGCAGACTAGTCCAGCGCTACCATCAAGAACAGGTGCAGAGCAACAGTAGAGAGAGGCAGAACCTCAGATCCAAGGGTCAGACCGCCAACATATATCATGGTGCGGACCCACTGAATCCTAGTGCACAGCGCACTCAATCAGTGGTACCTCCTGCGACTTGAGTGTTGTTTGCAGTAAAGTCTAGGCAACAAATAACACTGGATTTCTTTCTTTACATTTTTTAGCTGTGAGTTTGGTTCACATTAACCACTTTTAATTTTACACCCAGAGACTGATTATGTAGATCATATTCTGTAGACCACACTACCTACCGAGAGAGTTTTCATCTGTATTCTTTGTAGCTGTTTACATACCACCACAGTCAGAGGCTGGCACTAAGACAGCACTGAATGAGCTGTATTCTTCCATAAGCAAACAAGAAACCGCTCACCCAGAGGCGGCGCTCCTAGTAGCCAGGGACTTTAATGCAGGGAAACTTAAATCCGTTTTACCAAATTTCTATCAACATGTTAAATATGCAACCAGAAGGAAAACAATTCTGGACCACCTGTACTCCACACACAGAGATGCATACAAAGCTCACCCTCGCCCTCCATTTGACAAATCTGACCATAATTATATCCTCCTGATTCCTGCTTATTATTCAAGCAAAAACTAAAGCAGGAAGCACCAGTGACTCGGTCTATAAAAAAAAGTGGTCAGATGAAGCAGATGCTAAGCTACAGGACTGTTTTGCAACACAGACTGGATTCCGGGATTCTTCCGATGGCATTGAGGAATACACTACATCAGTCACTGGCTTCATCAATAAGTGCATCGATGACTTCTTCCCCACAGTGAGTGTACGTACATACCCCAACCAGAAGCCATGGATTACAGGCAACATCCGCACTGAGCTAAAGGCTAGGCTCTAACCCAGAAGCTTATAAGAAATGCCTCTATGCTCTCCGCCGAAACATCAAAGAGGCCAAGCGTCAATAAAGGACTAAGATTGAATCGTACTACACCAGCTCTGACCGCAAACCATTACAGACTACAAAGGGAAGCACAGCCGAGAGCCTATCAGACGAACCTACCAGACGAGCTAAACCACTTCTATGCTCGCTTTTGAGGCAAATAACACTGTAACATACATGAGACCTTTAAACAGGTCAACATTCACAAGGCCGCAGGGCCAGACGGATTACCAGGACGTGTACTGCGAGCAGGCGCTGACCAACTGGTAAGTGTCTTCACTGACATTTTCAACCTCTCCCTGTCCGTGTCTATAATACCAACATGTTTTAAGCCGACCACCATAGTCCATGTGCCCAAGAACACTAAGGTAACCTGCCTAAATTACTACTGACACGTAGCACTCACGTCTGTAGCCATGAAGTGCTTTGAAAGGCTGGTCATAGCTCACGTCAACACCATCACCCCAGAAACCCTAGACCCACTCCAATTTGCATACCACCCCAACAGATCCACAGATGATGCAATCTCCATTGCACTCCACGCTGCCCTTCCCACCTGGACAAAAGGAACACCTATGTGAGAATGCTTCATTGACTACAGCTCAGCGTTCAACACCATAGAGCCCTCAAAGCTCATCAATAAGCTTAAGGTCCCTGGGATTTAACACCTCCCTCTGCACATGGATCCTGGACTTCCTGACGGGCTGACACCAGGTGATGAGGGTAGGCAACAACACGTCTGCAATGCTGATCCTCAACACTGGCCCCTCAGGGGTGTGTGCTCAGTCCCCTCCTGTACTCCCTGTTCACTCATGACTGCACGGCCAGGCACGACTCCAACACCATCATTACATTTGCCGATGACACAACAGTGGTAGGCCTGTTCAGGTCTCCTGTAATAAAACGAAGGGCTCTATGAAAAACACCATCCAGGGGTTTAAGAGTAGAGGCAGCTGCACTTTGATAACTAGTATCACCATAACAACCATAACAACATCCTTTACTGTTCTGGCTCCTCTCTGCTGTGGGATATTTATTATCTTAGTCCCCCCCAATAGAATCAGCAGGGCTTTAGTATCCATCAGTCCTCTAGTGTTCTGGCTCCTCTCTGCTGTGGGATATTTATTATCTTAGTCCCCCCAATTGAATCTGCAGGGCTTTAGTATCCATCAGTCCTCTAGTGTTCTGGCTCCTCTCATCTGTAGGAAAATAAATAACTCAACTGATTGAAAGTAAGGGGATATGCTGTGGTTAAGGACGATGCCAGTGAGTGGAGTTTACTAAGGTGTTCAACAGAGCACCCAGAGCCTAATGCTTCCATCTTAGGTACCTCTATGAGTTTTAGTTTAGTTTTTCCTATTTCTCTGCAACAGTTACAGGGATGGTAAAAACAGCTTGATTGCCGTAGTAACGACTTCCGCCAAAGTTGGTTCCTCTCCTTGTTCGGGCGGCGTTCGGCGGTCAGCGACGCCGGGCTTCTAGCATTCATTGATCTATTTTTAATTTTCCATTTGTTTTGTCTTGTCTTCCCACACACCTGGTTTCAATTCCATCATTACATGTTGTGTATTTAACCATCTGTCCCCCCCCATGTCCATGTCCGGAATTGTTTATTGTAAGTGCTTGTGCTGTTTATTCTGGCGTGTGACCGGTCTTGTACCCATTGTATTAATTGTTTATTGTAAGTGCTTGTGCTGTTTATTCTGGCGTGCGACCGGTCTTGTACCCATTGTATTGATTGTTTATTGTAAGTGCTTGTGCTGTTTATTCTGGCGTGCGACCGGTCTTGTACCCATTGTATTGATTGTTTCTGTTTACGGTGATTTTTATTATACACTGCGCCTTCTCTGCCACCAGTACGCAGTACAGTTATTACTTACAGTAATGTATTACAGTAATATATTACAGTAATATCTGGGAAACTGGGCAGAAGGGAGTGATGCTTCAAATACAGCAGTTCTGTAACATTGAGCCTCATTCTCCTTAATTGCCGGCCTCAACACGTTATAGAGAGAGTAACTGTATCGGAATCTCTGGGGAAAGGTCATCTGGATACTGGACAGACGACACATTGGCAGATGCAAAACAGATGATCATCTTTAGCTGACAACCGTTCATGAAGGTTCAAAAAAGCAGTTTGAGATTTTCTTCATCCTCATGAACCGGTGTTTGAGTTGTGTGGTTGTAATATCAACAGACCCTTCTGTCTGGTATATCTCGGCATCATTCAAGACTAAAGCCATTTTTCGGATGAGAAGTTTTATTGGGGGGAGCTCGGGTAATGTAGTTATGTGCACAAGCACAAATCACCACATCTGTCATTTTAGTCCCGGAATCGACAACCTAATAGGCCTACCAATAAACATGTATCTGAAGTGGCCCGAACTCCGACCTTGTGGGGAGTTTTGCTTCCCTTCGGTAACTAGAGCTCTGCTTATCTCAGCTAAATAACCTATGGGAGAGCTTCTACAACTTCTACAGCCTTGAGTTTTTGTTTTTACCTTTCACACCGTCTGAAATGTCCTTTATTATAATGTTATCTTTTCATCTGAAATGTCCCTATTAATAATGTTTTTATGCTCAAGATGTTGTAGATTATCGTTAGTATTTAACTGTTAACATTAATGGAACAATCAACAGTTAAATCCAAAACTAGTCGTGTTTTACTTCTCTGCTGTTTGTCTCTCTGAATGATAAATACCAAGTACATCCTGTCCACTGACCGTTGGATGTAGAGCTTTCCTTTAGGGTTATCTCATTCCAGATAAATGTTGACTCGGTCACTCATCCAGATTGTTTTTTATTTGACCTTTTATTTAACTAGTCAAATCAGTTAAGAACAAATTCTTATTTTCAATGACAGCCTACAGGGGAACCTTGTTCTGGGGTAGAATGACAGATTTGTACCTTGTCAGCTCAGGGATTTGATCTTGCAACCTTTCGGTTACTAGTCCAATGCTCTAACCACTAGACTACCCTGCCGCCAGATTATGTCATCCTGATTACTAACTTTGATCCGTTTCACCAGGTTGTAATCCGAGTCCACCGACCCTATATAAACTCAACACACACACACACACACTCCCTACACCCTGGGGACCAGTGGCATTGATTGGACGTCCAACCCGACCAGAGCTTTATATGTCACAGTATGATGGAAGGAAACATTGATCATTACGATGTAGCTACATTGACAAAACATTAGGAACACCTGCTCTTTCCATGACAGACCGACCAGGTGAAAGATATGATCCCTTATTGATGTCACTTGTTAAATCCACTTCAATCAGTGTAGATGAAGGGGAGGAGACGGGTTGAAGAATGATTTTTAAGCCTAGAGACAATTACACATGGATTGTGTGTGTGCCATTCAGAGGGTGAATAGCAAGATAAAATATTTAAGTGCCTTTTGAACAGGGTATGGTAGTAGGTGCCAGGTGCACCGGTTTGTGTCAAAAACTGCAACGCTACTGGATTTTTCACACTCAACAGTCTCCTGTGTGTATCAAGAATGGTCCACCACCCAAAGGACATCCAGACAACTTGACACAACTGTGGGAAGCATTGAAGTCAACATGGTCCAGCATCCCTGTGGAGTGCTGGACACCCCGTAGAGTCAACATGGACATGCATCCCTGTGGAGCGCTGGACACCCCATAGAGTCCATGCCCTGACAAATGGAGGCTATTCTGAAGGCAAAAAAGGGTGCAACTCAATATTAGGAAGGTGTTCCTAATGTTTCATAAACTCAGTGTACATCGACTGTTGCTTTCTCCGTACGAACAGTGTTAAAGCTGTCCTGTGTGTGTGTGTGTGTAACACAGTACAGCTGGTTTGTCTGTCAGCTTTGGGTGATTAATCCAGCAGCTGTCTGTCTTAGACATACTCATCCGAACAATATGGAGCTCTGACTAACCCTCCTCTAGCCCTCCTCTAACCCTTCTCTGACCCTCTAACCCTCCTCTAAGCCCTCCTCTAAGCCCTCCTCTAACCCTCTTCTAACTCTCTGACTCTCTAACCCTCCTCTAACTCGCTAACCCTCTAACTCTTTGTCTCTCCTCGAACTCTAACGCTCTCCTCTAACGCTCTGTCCCTCTGTTCAAGTCTTTGATTGATTGAATGAATAGAGGAACAATCAAATGTATTTATAAAGCCCTTCTTACATCAGCTGATATCTCAGTGCTGTACAGAAACCCAGCCTAAAAACCCAAACAGCAAGCAATGCAGGTGTAGAAGCACGGTGGCTAGGAAAAACTCCCTAGAAAGGCCAAAACCTAGGAAGAAACCTAGAGAGGAACCAGGCTATGTGGGGTGGCCAGTCCTCTTCTGGCTGTGCCGGGTGGAGATTATAACAGGACATGGCCAAGATGTTCAAATGTTCATAGATGACCAGCAGGGTCAAATAATAATAATCACAGTAGTTGTAGAGGGTGCAACAAGTCAACACCTCAGGAGTAAATGTCAGTTAGCTTTTCATAGCCGAACTCTTCATGTCTCTGTTCCCATCTTCCAGAACCATGAGCAGCTGAGAGACGACGACTCCGATCTGATCCTGAATGACGGCGACTTGGCGCTGACCTACGACGACATGGCCATTAGGGCTAAAGGAGCGTCCAGTGGAGGGGCGGACGCGGGGGGCTGGGGGGTCAACGGGAAGAGGAGCAGCAGCACATCTGAAGAGGCACTAGAGAGAGAGATGGACCAGGAATTCCTGTCCCGCAGCACACGCCTTGTCTTTCCCATCGAAGACCACGCCTGACCCCTACACCATGAACCCTCGCCCTCCAGCCCACACACACACACCAGACTATGGGAGGAGAGGAGGGTTGGAGGAAAGGGTTTGGTTTAAAACAGGGCTGATATTAGATGTCATTACTTCCCGGTATGGGACCTCCTGTGTATGCACCTAAAACAATAAATTGCAGCTAAACTAGCATAGTTTAGGGGTCTGCTATAGGTTTGGCCTTTTCTCTGCTAATAGTCAACATAGAACAACATCATAACAGCCCATTCATAGGCCTCTGCTACATCATAATAACAGCCCATTCATAGGCCTCTGCTACATCATAATAGCAGCCCATTCATAGGCCTCTGCTACATCATAACAGCCCATTCATAGGCCTCTGCTACAACATCATAACAGCCCATTCATAGGCCTCTGCTACATCATAATAGCAGCCCATTCATAGGCCTCTGCCACATCATAATAAAAGCCCCATTCATAGGCCTCTGCTACATCATAATAACAGCCCATTCATAGGCCTCTGCTACATCATAACAGCCCATTCATAGGCCTCTGCTACATCATAATAGCAGCCCATTCATAGGCCTCTGCCACATCATAATAAAAGCCCATTCATAGGCCTCTGCTACATCATAATAACAGCCCATTCATAGGCCTCTGCTACATCATAACAGCCCATTCATAGGCCTCTGCTACATCATAATAGCAGCCCATTCATAGGCCTCTGCTACATCATAATAACAGCCCATTTATAGGCCTCTGCTACATCATAACAGCCCATTCATAGGCCTCTGCTACATCATAATAGCAGCCCATTCATAGGCCTCTGCTACAACATCATAACAGCCCATTCATAGGCCTCTGCTACATCATAATAGCAGCCCATTCATAGGCCTCTGCTACATCATAATAACAGCCCATTCATAGGCCTCTGCTACATCATAACAGCCCATTCATAGGCCTCTGCTACATCATAACAGCCCATTCATAGGCCTCTGCTACATCATAATAGCAGCCCATTCATAGGCCTCTGCTACATCATAATAGCAGCCCATTCATAGGCCTCTGCTACATCATAATAACAGCCCATTCATAGGCCTCTGCTACATCATAATAGCAGCCCATTCATAGGCCTCTGCTACAACATCATAACAGCCCATTCATAGGCCTCTGCTACATCATAATAGCAGCCCATTCATAGGCCTCTGCTACATCATAATAACAGCCCATTCATAGGCCTCTGCTACCATTCATAGGCCTCATAATAACAGCCCATTCATAGGCCTCTGCTACATCATAACAGCCCATTCATAGGCCTCTGCTACATCATAATAACAGCCCATTCATAGGCCTCTGCTACAACATCATAACAGCCCATTCATAGGCCTCTGCTACATCATAATAGCAGCCCATTCATAGGCCTCTGCTACAACATCATAACAGCCCATTCATAGGCCTCTGCTACATCATAATAGCAGCCCATTCATAGGCCTCTGCTACATCATAATAACAGCCCATTCATAGGCCTCTGCTACATCATAATAACAGCCCATTCATAGGCCTCTGCTACATCATAACAGCCCATTCATAGGCCTATGCTACATCATAATAACAGCCCATTCATAGGCCTATGCTACATCATAACAGCCCATTCATAGGCCTCTGCTACATCATAATAACAGCCCATTCATAGGCCTCTGCTACATCATAATAACAGCCCATTCATAGGCCTCTGCTACATCATAACAGCCCATTCATAGGCCTCTGCTACATCATAATAACAGCCCATTCATAGGCCTCTGCTACAACATCATAACAGCCCATTCATAGGCCTCTGCTACATCATAATAACAGCCCATTCATAGGCCTATGCTACAAATTAAACAATACGTAAAAAAGAAAGGTGAATAATGAAAATATAAGTTTCAGGGAAGAATGGACAGAGAAACGGGCCTTGCCATATTTCTCAAATGTCAAAACAGTGTGTCTGTCACGACTTCCTCCGAAGTCGGTTCCTCTCCTTGTTCGGGTGGCGGTTGGGTCACCGGTCTTCTAGCCATCGTCGATCCTCTTTTCATTTTCCATTTGTTTTGTCTTGTTTTCCTACACACCTGGTTCTCATTCCCCTCATTAAGTGCTATGTATTTAACCTTCTGTTCCCCCCATGTCTTTGTGTGGGATTGTTTGTTGTAAGTGCTTGTGCACATGTTGACTGGTGCACATCGGGTTTTGTATCCATGTTGGTTATTTCTTTATGCAGCTGAAAATAAACTGCTCCGGTTATTACCTAGTTCTGCTCTCCTGCGTCTGACATCCCTGCCACCAGTTACACACCCCTTTACAGAGTCTTGTTTCACTGCCACCAGTTACACACCCCTTTACAGAGTCTTGTTTCACTGCCACCAGTTACACACCCCTTTACAGAGTCTTGTTTCACTGCAACACACCCCTTTACAGAGTCTTGTTACACACCCCTTTACAGAGTCTTGTTTCACTGCAACACACCCCTTTACAGAGTCTAGTTTCACTGCCACCAGTTACACACCCCTTTACAGAGTCTTGTTTCACTGCAACACACCCCATTTACAGAGTCTTGTTTCACTGCAACACACCCCTTTACAGAGTCTAGTTTCACTGCCACCAGTTACACACCCCTTTACAGAGTCTTGTTTCACTGCAACACACCCCTTTACAGAGTCTAGTTTCACTGCCACCAGTTACACACCCCTTTACAGAGTCTTGTTTCACTGCCACCAGTTACACACCCCTTTACAGAGTCTTGTTTCACTGCCACCAGTTACACACCCATTACAGAGTCTTGTTTCACTGCAACACACCCCTTTACAGAGTCTAGTTTCACTGCCACCAGTTACACACCCCTTTACAGAGTCTTGTTTCACTGCAACACACCCCTTTACAGAGTCTTGTTTCACTGCAACACACCCCTTTACAGAGTCTTGTTTCACTGCAACACACCCCTTTACAGAGTCTAGTTTCACTGCCACCAGTTACACACCCTTTACAGAGTCTTGTTTCACTGCAACACACCCCCATTTACAGAGTCTTGTTTCACTGCCACCAGTTACACATTCCCTTTACAGAGTCTTGTTTCACTGCCACCAGTTACACACCCCTTTACAGAGTCTTGTTTCACTGCCACCAGTTACACACCCCTTTACAGAGTCTTGTTTCACTGCAACACACCCCTTTACAGAGTCTTGTTTCACTGCCACCAGTTACACACCCCTTTACAGAGTCTTGTTTCACTGCAACACACCCCTTTACAGAGTCTTGTTTCACTGCAACACACCCCTTTACAGAGTCTTGTTTCACTGCCACCAGTTACACACCCCTTTACAGAGTCTTGTTTCACTGCCACCAGTTACACACCCCTTTACAGAGTCTTGTTTCACTGCCACCAGTTACACACCCTTTACAGAGTCTTGTTTCACTGCCACCAGTTACACACCCCTTTACAGAGTCTTGTTTCACTGCCACCAGTTACACACCCTTTACAGAGTCTAGTTTCACTGCCACCAGTTACACACCCCTTTACAGAGTCTTGTTTCACTGCAACACACCCCTTTACAGAGTCTTGTTTCACTGCAACACACCCCTTTACAGAGTCTTGTTTCACTGCCACCAGTTACACACTCCTTTACAGAGTCTTGTTTCACTGCCACCAGTTACACACCCCTTTACAGAGTCTTGTTTCACTGCCACCAGTTACACACCCTTTACAGAGTCTTGTTTCACTGCAACACACCCCTTTACAGAGTCTTGTTTCACTGCCACCAGTTACACACCCCTTTACAGAGTCTTGTTTCACTGCCACCAGTTACACACCCCTTTACAGAGTCTTGTTTCACTGCCACCAGTTACACACCCCTTTACAGAGTCTTGTTTCACTGCAACACACCCCTTTACAGAGTCTTGTTTCACTGCAACACACCCCTTTACAGAGTCTTGTTTCACTGCAACACACCCCTTTACAGAGTCTTGTTTCACTGCAACACACCCCTTTACAGAGTCTTGTTACACACCCCTTTACAGAGTCTTGTTTCACTGCCACCAGTTACACACCCTTTACAGAGTCTTGTTTCACTGCAACACACCCCTTTACAGAGTCTTGTTACACTGCCACCAGTTACACACCCCTTTACAGAGTCTTGTTTCACTGCAACACACCCCTTTACAGAGTCTTGTTTCACTGCCACCAGTTACACACCCCTTTACAGAGTCTTGTTTCACTGCCCCAGTTAAACACCCCTTACAGAGTCTTGTTTCACTGCAACACACCCCTTTACAGAGTCTTGTTTCACTGCCACCAGTTACACACCCCTTTACAGAGTCTTGTTTCACTGCCACCAGTTACACACCCCTTTACAGAGTCTTGTTTCACTGCCACCAGTTACACACCCCTTTACAGAGTCTTGTTTCACTGCCACCAGTTACACACCCCTTTACAGAGTCTTGTTTCACTGCCACTGCCACCAGTTACACCCCCCTTTACAGAGTCTTGTTTCACTGCCACCAGTTACACACCCCTTTACAGAGTCTTGTTTCACTGCCACCAGTTACACACCCCTTTACAGAGTCTTGTTTCACTGCCACCAGTTACACACCCCTTTACAGAGTCTTGTTCCACTGCCACCAGTTACACACCCCTTTACAGAGTCTTGTTTCACTGCAACACACCCCTTTACAGTCTTGTTTCACTGCCACCAGTTACACACCCTTTACAGAGTCTTGTTTCACTGCCACCAGTTACACACCCCTTTACAGAGTCTTGTTTCACTGCCACCAGTTACACACCCTTTACAGAGTCTTGTTTCACTGCCACCAGTTACACACCCCTTTACAGAGTCTTGTTTCACTGCCACCAGTTACACACCCCTTTACAGATTCTTGTTTCACTGCCACCAGTTACACACCCCTTTACAGATTCTTGTTTCACTGCCACCAGTTACACACCCCTTTACAGAGTCTTGTTTCACTGCCACCAGTTACACACCCCTTTACAGAGTCTTGTTTCACTGCCACCATACATTTGGTCTCCAGTCTATGGGCTCTGTTGTGAAGTTGTAATACATTTGGTCTCCAGTCTATGGGCTCTGCCCTGACGTTGTAATACATTTGGTCTCCAGTTTGTGGGCTCTGTCATGACGTTGTAATACATTTGGTCTACAGTCTATGGGCTCTGTCGTGACGTTGTAATACATTTGGTCTATGGGCTCTGTCATGACGTTGTAATACATTTGGTCTCCAGTCTGTGGGCTCTGTCATGATGTTGTAATACATTTGGTCTATGGGCTCTGTCTTGACATTGTAATACATTTGGTCTCCAGTCTATGGGCTCTGTCATGACGTTGTAATACATTTGGTCTATGGGCTCTGTCATGACGTTGTAATACATTTGGTCTCCAGTCTATGGGCTCTGTCATGACGTTGTAATACATTTGGTCTCCAGTCTATGGGCTCTGTCATGACGTTGTAATACATTTGGTCTCCAGTTTGTGGGCTCTGTCATGACGTTGTAATACATTTGGTCTCCAGTCTATGGGCTCTGTCGTGACATTGTAATACATTTGGTCTCCAGTCTGTGGGCTCTGTCATGACGTTGTAATACATTTGGTCTCCAGTCTGTGGGCTCTGTCATGACGTTGTAATACATTTGGTCTATGGGCTCTGTCATGACGTTGTAATACATTTGGTCTATGGGCTCTGTCATGACGTTGTAATACATTTGGTCTCAAGTCTGTGGGCTCTGTTGTGACATTGTCATACATTTGGTCTCCAGTCTATGGGCTCTGTCGTGACATTGTAACACATTTGGTCTCCAGTCTATGGGCTCTGTCATGACGTTGTAATACAGTTGGTCTCCAGTCTGTGGGCTCTGTCATGACGTTGTAATGCATTTGGTCTCCAGTCTGTGGGCTCTGTTGTGACATTGTCATACATTTGGTCTCCAGTCTATGGGCTCTGTCGTGACATTGTAATACATTTGGTCTCCAGTCTATGGGCTCTGTCATGACGTTGTAATACATTTGGTCTCAAGTCTATGGGCTCTGTCATGATGTTGTAATACATTTGGTCTCCAGTCTATGGGCTCTGTCGTGACGTTGTAATACATTTGGTCTCCAGTCTATGGGCTCTGTCATGACATTGTAATACATTTGGTCTCCAGTCTGTGGGCTCTGTCATGACGTTGTAATACATTTGGTCTCCAGTCTATGGGCTCTGTTGTGACGTTGTAATACATTTGGTCTCCAGTATATGGGCTCTGTCATGACATTGTAATACATTTGGTCTCCAGTCTATGGTCTCTGTCATGACGTTGTAATACATTTGGTCTCCAGTCTATGGGCTCTGTTGTGATGTTGTAATACATTTGGTCTCCAGTCTATGGGCTCTGTCGTGACGTTGTAATACATTTGGTCTCCAGTCTATGGGCTCTGTCATGACGTTGTAATACATTTGGTCACTAGTCTATGGGTTCTGTTGTGACATTGTAATACATTTGGTAGACCTGCACAAGTCTGGTTCATCATTGGGAGCAATTTCCAAACTCCTGAAGGTACCACGTTCATCTGAACAAACAGCAGTACGCAAGTATAAACACCATGGGACCACCCAGCCATCATACCGCTCATGAAGGAGACCCGTTCTGTCTCCTAGAGATGAACGTACTTTGGTGAGAAAGGTGCAAAAATCAATCCCAGAACAATAGCAAAGGACCTTGAGAAGATGCTGGAGGAAACAGGTACAAAAGTATCTATATCCACAGTTAAACGAGTCCTATATTGACATAACCTTGAAAGGCCGCTCAGCAAGGAAGAAGCCACTGCTCCAAAACCACCATAAAAAAGCCACACTACGGTTTGCAAACTGCACATGGGGACAAAGATTGTACTTTTTGGAGTAATGTCCTCTGGTCTGATGAAACAAAAATAGAATAGTTTGGCCATAATGACCATCGTTATGTTAGGAGGGAAAAGGGGGAGATGATGAAGATAAGATGAAATAAATCATTCTCTCTACTATTATTTTGACATTCCACATTCTTAAAATAAAGTGGTGATCCTAACTGACCTAGGACAGGGAATTTTTACTAGGATTAATGTCAGGAATTTAAATGTATTTGGCTAAGTTGTATGTAAACTTCCGACATCAACTGTACAGTATACATACAAAAGTATGCTATCACCCCTTCAAATGAGTGGATTCAACTATTTCAGCCACACCTGTTGCTGACACGTGTATAAAATCGAGCACACAGCCATGCAATCTCCATAGACAAACATTGGCAGTAGAATGTCCTTCCTGAAGAGCTCAGTGACTTTCAACGTGGCATCGGCATAGGAAGCCACCTTTCCAACAAGTCAGTTTGTCAAATTTCTGCCCTGCTAGAGCTGGCCCTGTCAACTCTAAGCGCTCTTATTGTGAAGTGGACACATCTAGGAGCAACAAAAGCTCAGCAGTGAAGTGGTAGGCCACAGAAGCTCACAGAACGGGACCGCTGAAGCGTGTAGAGCGTAAAAATAGTCTGTCCTCAGTTGCAACCCTCTACTGAGTTCCAAACTGTCTCTGGAAGCAACGTCAGCACAAGAACTGTTTGTCGGTAGCTTCATGAAATGGGTTTCATTGGCCGAGTTGCCGCACACAAGCCTAAGATCACCATGCACAATGCCAAGCGTTGGCTGGAGTGGTGTAAAGTTCTCCACCATTGGACTCACCATCTGGCAGTCCGACGGACGAGTCTGGGTTTGGCGGATGCCAGGAGAACGCTACTTGTCCCAATGCATAGTGCCAACTGTAAAGTTTGGTGGAGGATAAATAATGGTCTGGGGCTGCTAGGAGGAGGAGAGGACAGTGGGGGCTCCTGGCTAGGAGGAGGAGAGTTTCTGAGTGCAGCCAGTAACCACCGTGTGCGTCTCACTAGAAAAATATTTGAACATTTTTTAAATATCCGTAATAAAACTGTACTGAACAAAAATATAAATGCAACATGCAACAATTTCAATGATTTTACAGTTCATATAAGGAAACTAGTCAATTGAAATAAATTAATTAGGTCCTAATCTATGGATTTCACTTGACTGGGCAAGGGTGCAGGCATGGGTGGTCCTGGGAGAGCCCAGCCAATTAGAATGAGTTTTTCCCAACTCAAGGGCTTCATTACAGACAGAAATACTCCTCATTTTCATCAGCTGTCTGGGTGGCTGGTCTCAGACGATCCAGGTGAAGAAGCTGGATGTGGAGATCCTGGCCTGGTGTGGTTACGCCTGCAGTTGTGAGGCCGGTTGGACCTATTGCCTGATTCTCTTAAACGACGTTGGAGTTGCTTATGGTAGAGAAGGATTCAATTATCTGGCAACAGCTCTGGTGGACCTTCCTGCAGTCAGCATAACAATTCCACGCTCCCTCAAAACTTTAGACATCTGTGGCCTTGTGTTGTGTGAAAAAACTGCACATTTTAGAGTGGCCTTTTATTGTCCCCAGCACAAGGTGCACCTCTGTAATGATCATGCTATTTAATCAGCTTCTTGATATTCCACACCTGTCAGGGGGATGGATTGTTTTGGCAAAGTAGGAATGCTCACTAATAGAGATATAAACTAATATGTGCACAACATTTTAGAGAAATAAGCTT
Organism: Oncorhynchus tshawytscha; assembly: GCF_018296145.1. Classification (NCBI taxonomy): domain Eukaryota; kingdom Metazoa; phylum Chordata; class Actinopteri; order Salmoniformes; family Salmonidae; genus Oncorhynchus; species Oncorhynchus tshawytscha. Next base: position 1,245,534 of record NC_056434.1, read on the forward strand.
TTTGGGCATATGGAACATTTCAGGGATCTTTTATTTCAGCTGATGAAACACGAAACCAACACTTTACATTATGGGTTTATATGTTTATGAAATAAAAAGTATTTTCCAACAAAACCAGCCAAGTTAACCTTTTGTACAACATAACAACCACAGTCTTAAAAGCATTGTTGACGGAAGGATTTCTGACAGACTGGCTGGCGGGGCTGAACAACGACAGCATGTGAACACAATGACACCCTCTGTCTCAGTTCTCTGCCGTTCAACGGGTCACATCTCATGACAGTGAAGAATGCAACGTGTGATCTGTTTCGGCCAGAGATCTAAAGTCCACCTGTAACATGAACAGAGAACTCTGTATTGACTAGGGATGCATCCCAAATGGCACCCTATTCCCTATATAGTGCACTATTTTAGACCAGGGCCCTATTCCCTATATAGTGCACTACTTTAGACCAGAGCCCTATTCCCTATATAGTGCACTACTTTAGACCAGAGCCCTATTCCCTATATAGTGGCACTACTTTAGACCAGAGCCCTAGTCCCTATATAGTGCACTACTTTAGACCAGAGCCCTATTCCCTATATAGTGCACTACTTTAGACCAGAGCCCTATTCCCTATATAGTGCACTACTTTAGACCAGAGCCCTATTCCCTATATAGTGCACTAATTTAGACCAGAGCCCTATTCCCTATATAGTGCACTACTTTAGACCAGAGCCCTATTCCCTATATAGTGCATTACTTTAGACCAGAGCCCTATTCCCTATATAGTGCGCTACTTTAGACCAGAGCCCTATTCCCTATTATAGTGCACTACTATTGACCAGAGCTCTTTGGGATGCCGACCTAGATTAGTCTGGGCTGCTAGCCAGACATGGCATTAGTCCTCTCTAGTTCTGTTAATCATCTATGGTACTGCTAGATTCATACACACAGAACATGTCTCTACTGTACCGTACACAGAACGTGTCTCTACTGTACCGTACACAGACCGTGTCTCTACTGTACCGTACCTCTGCATTCGAAATGTCCCCTTAGGTAGTGCACTATGTAGGCAATAGAGTCCCATTTGGGATGCACATCATGTGTGTGCTGGATCACTCAGGTAGAAGATATACCACAGCTGTCAGCCAATCAGCATTCAGCGCTCAAACTGCCCAGTTTATAAACACTATTAAAAGCGCATTCCAGCCGATGTCTATTCCAGAAGTTACCACCGGTTAAATCTATGATGTTAAAATGTCTATTTACTCTGTTCCATCTGACTGCACAATCCACTGTCTCATCAGCCCAGCCAGGCAATTTATAAACTTGATCTCCACTATAAAAAGCATCTAGACATTATCTCACATTTCCTTTAGACTAACATTTAATTTAACAGTGGAGATTTGTATCAACCTTGCTGTCTGTCTCGCTGACATTTGCAATGTTGTTTCAATATTCAAATTCGATCTCCAGCTTTCCCATAGTAATTAACGTGTCGGGAGTCTGAACAAGACAGACAGCCAGGCAGCGTTTCTTAGCCAGTCTAAATCATGAATCAGCTGGCATAATTTTTATGGATATATACAGAAATGTCAATTGAAAAAAGATTAAACGAAGTGCAGCTAGTTTGCAGTCTTTCCAGCTTCAGTTTGAAGTGGTTGTGTTAGCTGTGTTGTTGGCTAGCTCCTCTGAACAACAGTGTCCAGCTTCAGTTTGAAGTGATTGTGTTAGCTGTGTTGTTGGCTAGCTCCTCTGAACAACAGTGTCCAGCTTCAGTTTGAAGTGGTTGTGTTAGCTGTGTTGTTGGCTAGCTCCTCTGAACAACAGTGTCCAGCTTCAGTTTGAAGTGGTTGTGTTAGCTGTGTTGTTGGCTAGCTCCTCTGAACAACAGTTTCCTGACAAGAGAGCACATTTTCTACGCCAAGTGAAATCACGCCTCATTAGGTCATCGTTATGGATGTATACAAATAAATGTCACTAGAAAACAAATTAAACAAATGCAGCTACTGTAGTTATTCTTTCTGCACGGTTTGACGTGACTGTAAATTAGCAAGCAAGGGGTAAGAATGTTGCCAGCCAGTATGGCAATAGAACATTTCATTTTTGTATTTTTTTTTATGTTACCTTTTTTTAAACTAGGAGAGTCAGTTAAGAACACATTCTTATTTTCAATGACGGCCTAGGAACAGTGGGTTAACTGCCTGTTCAGGGGCAGAACGACAGATGTTTACCTTGTCAGCTCGGGGATTCGATTTAGAACGACTGGGTCTGACAACCGAACCAATAGAACGAACAGCCTGCTTGGGTAGCAACCCAATATTTGCTTCGGGACTATATCTCGTGGAATGATGAAATAGTATGAATAAATTCAACAAAATAAAGTTTTTTCAAAATATATCAATCATTATGTGAATATGTTGGTAACCCATTGTATAAAAGTGATAATGCCTTCGAAGCCGGGTCTAACAACACTCGTGCCAATATATCCTCTAAACACTGGCTTCTCGGGCATTATCACTTAAGTGGAACACAGAAAACTAGCATCTGTCTACACATCCATTCACATGACTCCACATGTAACAGATGGATATCGTAGTCTCCTTGCGTTGTGTTTTCTCCTAATAAATCACATCAGCCAGTGGTCCCAGTTGAGCATCATTTATTTCTGTTGTTAAATGGGAAACAGCACGTTAGTTGGTCAGGGCTTAACGATATGGATGGTTGTCGATGGCAAAATCTGTAGCATGAAGACAACTGTGTTAGCAGTGGGCTTATGTGACCATTACATCGGTGTATGCTAGCTAACACACTTATTTACAGCAATCACATGCCAAAGCACATCCCAGGAAAGCCCTCAATCCCTAACAGGTACCATATACCCACACATGTATAAATCAGTAACGTACAGCAAACTTGTACACATTGTAAAAAAGAAACCAGTATTCAGAACGTGACCTACCCCTTGCATCACATTTTCATACTGGGCAGACCTGACGTTCACGATCTCCCCCTATCTGCAAGCGGGGCCAATCACAACACACCTTATTGTCATCAGAGTTGAACCAACCAATAAGAATGCTTGAACATTAAATACACCTTTCTTTAGAGGCAAGAAACCAACCCTGTTACACACACATCATCCCAGGAAGTGTAGAAAGCTTCAAGGTTTTCTACAGTAGCATTAGATGTTGTAGTACTCTCTCCTATCTCGAGGAGTGTCTAGAGAATCATGTTCAGGACCCTTCTTCCTGTGATCTCTGTTATGAAGCCAATGGCACCCTGTCTTCTATAAAGTGCAGTATATTTGACCAGGGTCCATCACTATTGACAAGGACACATTGGACCCTGGTAAAAAAAACTGTGCACTAGATAGGGGAAAGGGTTTCATTTCAGCTTCCTGTATGTCTCTGCTCTCCTGCATCCCTGTTCCAGCTTCCTGTATGTCTCTGCTCTCCTGCATCCCTGTTCCAGCTTCCTGTATGTCTCTGCTCTCCTGCATCCCTGTTCCAGCTTCCTGTATGTCTCTGCTCTCCTGCATCCCTGTTCCAGCTTCCTGTATTTCTCTGCTCTCCTGCATCCCTGTTCCAGCTTCCTGTATGTCTTTGCTCTCCTGCATCCCTGTTCCAGCTTCCTGTATGTCTCTGCTCTCCTGCATCCCTGTTCCTGCTTCCTGTTTCTCTTCCTGTTCCTCTGTTCTCCAGCTTCCTGTTTCTGTTCCTGTTCCTCTGTTCTCCAGCTTCCTGTTTCTGTTCCTGTTCCTCTGTTCTCCAGCTTCCTGTTTCTGTTCCTGTTGCTCTGTTCTCCAGCTTCCTGTTTCTGTTCCTGTTCCTCTGTTCTCCAGCTTCCTGTTTCTGTTCCTGTTCCTCTGTTCTCCAGCTTCCTGTTTCTGTTCCTGTTCCTCTGTTCTCCAGCTTCCTGTTTCTGTTCCTGTTCCTCTGTTCTCCAGCTTCCTGTTTCTGTTCCTGTTCCTCTGTTCTCCAGCTTCCTGTTTCTGTTCCTGTTCCTCTGTTCTCCAGCTTCCTGTTTCTGTTCCTGTTCCTCTGTTCTCCAGCTTCCAGGATTGGCTGGATCTGTACTGGTTACTGCAGCTGGATTGGCTGGATCTGTACTGGTTTCTGCAGCTGGATTGGCTGGATCTGAACTGGTTACTGCAGCTGGATTGGCTGGATCTGTACTGGTTTCTGCAGTTGGATTGGCTGGATCTGTGCTGGTTACTGCAGCTGGATTGGCTGGATCTGTGCTGGTTACTGCAGCTGGATTGGCTGGATCTGTACTGGTTACTGCAGCTGGATTGGCTGGATCTGTCCTCTCCAGCTGTATCAGACTGGCCGCAGGGTATTTCAGGCAAATGCCAGATGTGCTGGTCCACTTTTAGCCCAGTGGGTCTTTCTAAGTAATATTGTTTTCGGAGGGAGGGAGGGGGGGGGGCTGTTCAGCTGTGCAGCAAAGGAGACCAACCCAACAAGCTGCGGGTTGAACAAGCATGTCCTGGGAGTGGAATTTGGATTCTGTTTTCTAGGCAGACACATTAGTGTTTGTCTCATCTGCTTTGAATGTTAATGAACAAATCCCTTCCTTCTTGAAGGGAACAAATCCCCAATGTTCTATGCGTGGGCTGTATGGGTGTGTTGTCCCGAACGTACAGACAGAGTCCACAGAGGATCCTATATACAGGCGGGTTGTGGAACGTTGCAGGGTGAATGAATGCCACATTGTTCCACTGGAATCTGGAATGTGTGAGACGGAGAGAGGAGAAGCTCAATGATGTTAACGATCTAGGGTCGCATCCCAAATGGCGTCCTTTTCCCTATAGAGAGACGGACGTGAGAGGAGAAGCTCAATGATGTTAACGATCTAGGGTCGCATCCCAAATGGCGCCCTTTTCCCTATAGAGAGACGGACACACGTGAGAGGAGAAGCTCAATGGTGTTAACGATCTAGGTTTGCATCCCAAATGGTGTCCTTTTCCCTATAGAGAGACGGACGTGAGAGGAGAAGCTCACTGATGTTAACGATCTAGGGTCGCATCCCAAATGGCGTCCTTTTCCCTATAGAGAGACGGAGGTGAGAGGAGAAGCTCAATGATGTCAACGATCTAGGGTCGCATCCCAAATGGCGCCCTTTTCCCTATAGAGAGACGGAGGTGAGAGGAGAAGCTCAATGATGTCAACGATCTAGGGTCGCATCCCAAATGGCGCCCTTTTCCCTATAGAGAGACGGACGTGAGAGGAGAAGCTCAATGATGTTAACGATCTAGGGTCGCATCCCAAATGGCGTCCTTTTCCCTATAGAGTGCGTGTATTGAAGACACAGCCTTAGTTATGCAATCCACCTCTAATAGCTGTATGGGGCTGGGTTGTAGGGTATTATTTTTACTTTTCGTGATATCCAATTACAGCCTTGTCTCATGGCTGCAACTCCCCTACCGACTCGGGATCATGCATCCTCCGTAACAAGACCCTGTCAAGCCGCGTTGCTTGCTTAACTTTAAAATAACCTCACTCCTAACTTCAACAAAACAATGGAGCTGATCGTGAACTTCAGGAAACAGCAGAGGGAACACCCCCCTATCCACATTGATGGGACCGCAATGGAGAAGGTGGAAAGCTTCAAGTTTCTCGGCGTCACACCTCCCATCTCTCTCTCTCTCTCTCTCTCTGTCACACCTCTCACCTCTCTGTCACACCTCCCATCTATATCTCTCTCTCTGTCACACCTCCCATCTCTCTCTCTCTCTCTCTGTCACACCTCTCACCTCTCTGTCACACCTCCCATCTATATCTCTCTCTCCCTCTCTCTCTCTCTTTCTGTCACACCTCCCATCTCTCTTCCTCTCTCTCTCTTTCTGTCACACCTCTCCTGTAGCAACAACTGACTGCAAAGTTTTACCTGCAATGTTCTGCAGGTCAAATAAATGACAATTCTAAATGCTTCCCTAATCTCTCTATCCGTCATGTCCGTTTGTCATAGCAGTGTTATCAAATCCTGTACTCTGCATGCTTCTCAGTACCAACAACATCCACACTATTTTACTATGAACAATCTCTTTATTGAAGTGTTTATCATTTAATCATAAGGGTTTTATTATTTCACAGATGATTCCAGGGTGTTTGTTTTAGATATCCGTCACTTTGGAGACAGAACAATGAGAATACTGACATTCCACTCCCCTCTTATTGACTGTCACAGCACTGAGACAGCAGAGGCCATGGTTACAGACAGCACTACATTCAGGTTTAATCAATATGATTACAGACAGCACTACATTCAGGTTGAATCAATATGATTACAGACAGCACTACATTCAAGTTGAATCAATATGATTACAGACAGCACTACATTCAGGTTGAATCAATATGATTACAGACAGCACTACATTCAGGTTGAATCAATATGATTACAGACAGCACTACATTCAGGTTTAATCAATATGATTACAGACAGCACTACATTCAAGTTGAATCAATATGATTACAGACAGCACTACATTCAGGTTGAATCAATATGATTACAGACAGCACTACATTCAGGTTGAATCAATATGATTAGACAGCACTACATTCAGGTTTAATCAATATGATTACAGACAGCACTACATTCAGGTTTAATCAACATGATTACAGAGAGCACTACATTCAGGTTGAATCAATATGATTACAGACAGCACTACATTCAGGTTTAATCAATATGATTACAGACAGCACTACATTCAGGTTTAATCAACATGATTACAGAGAGCACTACATTCAGGTTGAATCAATATGATTACAGACAGCACTACATTCAGGTTTAATCAATATGATTACAGACAGCACTACATTCAGGTTGAATCAATATGATTACAGACAGCACTACATTCAGGTTGAATCAATATGATTACAGACAGCACTACATTCAGGTTGAATCAATATGATTACAGACAGCACTACATTCAGGTTTAATCAATATGATTACAGACAGCACTACATTCAGGTTGAATCAATATGATTACAGACAGCACTACATTCAGGTTGAATCAATATGATTACAGACAGCACTACATTCAGGTTGAATCAATATGATTACAGACAGCACTACATTCAAGTTGAATCAATATGATTACAGACAGCACTACATTCAGGTTGAATCAATATGATTACAGACAGCACTACATTCAGGTTGAATCAATATGATTACAGACAGCACTACATTCAAGTTGAATCAATATGATTACAGACAGCACTACATTCAGGTTGAATCAATATGATTACAGACAGCACTACATTCAGGTTGAATCAATATGATTACAGACAGCACTACATTCAAGTTGAATCAATATGATTACAGACAGCACTACATTCAGGTTGAATCAATATGATTACAGACAGCACTACATTCAGGTTGAATCAATGTGATTACAGACAGCACTACATTCAGGTTGAATCAATATGATTACAGACAGCACTACATTCAGGTTGAATCAATATGATTACAGACAGCACTACATTCAGGTTGAATCAATATGATTACAGACAGCACTACATTCAGGTTGAATCAATATGATTACAGACAGCACTACATTCAGGTTTAATCAATATGATTACAGACAGCACTACATTCAGGTTGAATCAATATGATTACAGACAGCACTACATTCAGGTTGAATCAATATGATTACAGACAGCACTACATTCAAGTTGAATCAATAGTCCCAATCTACTTTGAAAGTACAAAACATTAGGAACCCCTTCCTAATATTGAGTTGCACCCTTTTTTGCCCTGAGAACCACCTCAATTAGTCGGGGCATGGACTCTACGGGGTGTCCAGCGTTCCACAGGGATGCTGGTCCATGTCGACTCCAATGCTTCCCACAGTTGTGTCAAGTTGTCTGGATGTCCTTTGGGTGGTGGACCATTCTTGATACATACAGGAAACTGTTGAGTGTGAAAAATCCAGTAGCGTTGCAGTTCTTGACACAAACCGGTGCACCTGGCACCTACTACCATACCCTGAATTCACCTGGTCGGTCTGTCATGGAAAGAGCAGGTGTTCCTAATGTTTTGTGCACTCAGTGTATGTGTGTGGCTGGATGATTCATGTAATGGTAGTCTCTACGCGGTCTGTGAATAAAGGCTAATGAAATGTTTGGTATAACTCATGGATTTAACGCGTCATGTAATGGTTGTCAGCAGTTCTGTGTCTGCCTGGCTTGAATGTCTTGGAGAAGGCGGTCTGGCTGGCGGTCTGGCTGGATGGTTGGCTGGATGGCTGGTTGGCTGGCTGCTTGGTTGGCTGGCTGGATGGCTGGCTGGTTGGTTGGCTGGTTGGTTGGCGGACTGGCTGGTTGGTTGGCTGGCTGGCTGGTTGGTTGGCTGGATGGTTGGTTGGCTGGTTGGTTGGCTGGCGGTTTGGCTGGCTGGCTGGCTGGTTGGTTGGCTGGATGGCTGGTTGGTTGGCTGGATGGCTGATTAGTTGGCTGGATGGCTGGTTGGTTGGTTGGTTGGCTGGATGGTTGGTTGGCTGGTTGGTTGGCTGGCGGTTTGGCTGGCTGGCTGGCTGGTTGGTTGGCTGGATGGCTGGTGGTTGGCTGGATGGCTGATTAGTTGGCTGGATGGCTGGTTGGTTGGCTGGATGGCTGGTTGGTTGGCTGGTTGGTTGGCTGGATGGCTGGTTGGCTGGCTGGGATGACTGGTTGGTTGGTTGGCTGGTTGGTTGGTTGGCTGGCTGGTTGGCTGGCTGGATGGCGGTCTGGCTGGTTGGCTGGCTGGATGGCTGTCTGGCTGGCTGGCTGGTTGGTTGGTTGGCTGGCTGGTGGGCTGGTGGATGGCTGGATGGATGGTTGGTGGCTGGAAGGCTGGTCTGGTTGGCTGGCTGGCTGGGGGCTGGTCTGGCTGGATGGCTGGTCTGGCTGGATGGCTGGTCTGGCTGGATGGCTGGTGGGCTGAATGGCTGGATGGCTGGTCTGGCTGGATGGCTGGTCTGGCTGGATGGCTGGTGGGCTGAATGGCTGGATGGCTGGTGGGCTAGTCTGGCTGGATGGCTGGTGGGCTGGATGGCTGGCTGGTGGGCTGTATGGCTGGCTGGTGAGCTGGTCTGGCTGGATGGCTGGTTGGTGGGCTGGTCTGGTACCCCAGGTATTTCTGTATTTAACACTAATGTGAGAGTGTTTTCAGTAACAGTGGAGCTGCAGCTGGCTGGATTCCTGTGGTAGACTGGGGAGGGAGGGGGTGGGGGAAGGAGGGTGGGGGTGGGGGTGGGGGAAGGAGGGTGGGGGAGGGGGAAGGAAGGGGGACAACTGTTGACTCCATACAGTTGTTCATTTTAAAGCTCTATGGCTTATCTCCTCTCCTATGTTGTACACCTTGGAAACCACACTCATCTGCTGGAGCCATCCAGACAGACCAGGGGCAAGGTTTGGCCTGGGCAGGGCCAGCTGGAGCCAGGCAGGCCAGGGGCGAGGTAGGGCCAGGACAGGGCCAGCTGGAGCCAGGCAGGTCGGACCAGGGCAGGGGAGGGGAGGTAGGGCCAGGGCAGGGGAGGGGAGGTAGGGCCAGCTGGAGCCAGGCAGGTCGGACCAGGGCAGGGGGAGGGGAGGTAGGGCCAGCGCAGGGGAGGGGAGGTAGGGCCAGCTGGAGCCAGGCAGGTTGGGCCAGGGCAGGGGGAGGGGAGGTAGGGCCAGCTGGAACCAGGCAGGTCGGGCCAGGGCATGGGAAGGGGAGGTAGGGCCAGCTGGAGCCAGGCAGGTCGGGCCAGGGCAGGGCCAGGGGGAGTAGGGCCAGCTGGAGCCAGGCAGGTCGGGCCAGGGCAGGGGGAGGGGAGGTAGGACCAGGGCAGGGGGAGGGGAGGTAGGACCAGGGCAGGGGGAGGGGAGGTAGGGCCAGGGCAGGGGAGGGGAGGTAGGGCCAGCGCAGGGGGAGGGGAGGTAGGGCCAGCTGGAGCCAGGCAGGTCGGGCCAGGGCAGGGGGATGTAGGGCCAGGGCAGGGGGAGGGGAGGTAGGGCCAGGGCAGGGTGAGGGGGAGGGGAGGTAGGGCCAGGGCAGGGGGAGGGGAGGTAGGGCCAGCTGGAGCCAGGCAGGTCGGGCCAGGGGAGGGGGAGGGGAGGTAGGGCCAGCTGGAGCCAGGCAGGTCGGTCCAGGGCAGGGGGAGGTAGGGCCAGGGCAGGGGGAGGGGAGGTAGGGCCAGCTGGAGCCAGGCAGGTCGGGCCAGGGGAGGGGAGGTAGGGCCAGCTGGAGCCAGGCAGGTCGGGCCAGGGCAGGGGGAGGGGAGGTAGGGCCAGGGCAGGGGGAGGGGAGGTAGGGTCAGCTGGAGCCAGGCAGGTCAGGCTAGGGCAGGTAGGGCCAGGGTAGGGGAGGTAGGGCCAGGGCAGGTAGGGCCAGCTGGAGCCACCCCGAGTCAGGCTGAGGCTTATTATGACTGTGGCCTTGTTGTCTTTTCTGGGGATTGAAGACGGATTAGTGCTGATGACACCAGTGACCGGGACGGAAGGACAGGGCCTGGCTGATTGGCCGACGGACGGATAGAGCATAGCCTACTGGATGGAAGGATTAGGCCTCTCGTCCTATGAGATGGCAGCACAAACCAACGTGATCCCCCTCTGTAAGGCAGCTAACCCAAATCAGATGTTATTGGTCGCATGGTTAGCAGATGTTATTGGTCGCATGGTTAGCAGATGTTATTGGTCAAATACACATGGTTAGCAGAAGTTATTGGTCACATGGTTAGCAGAAGTTATTGGTCACATGGTTAGCAGATGTTATTGGTCACATGGTTAGCAGATGTTATTGGTCACATACACATGGTTAGCAGATGTTATTGGTCACATACACGTGGTTAGCAGATGTTATTGGTCACATACACATGGTTAGCACATTATATTGGCCACATGGTTAGCAGATGTTATTGGTCACATACACATGGTTAGCAGAAGTTGTTGGTCACATGGTTAGCAGATGTTATTGGTCACATGGTTAGCAGATGTTATTGGTCACGTGGTTAGCAGATGTTATTGGTCACATGGTTAGCAGAAGTTATTGGTCACATGGTTTGCAGATGTTATTGGTCACATGGTTAGCAGACGTTATTGGTCACATACACATTATTAGCAGATGTTATTGTGAGTGTAGTGAAATGCTTCTAGATCAGCAGTATCTAACATGTCATATCTAACAATTCCACAACAAAATCTAATATCTAACAATCTTGTAAAGGAATGGGATGAGAATATAAGTATAAACTATATGGATGAGCAGAGACAGAGTGGCTAAGATGCAATAGATAGTAAAGAATAGTGAAGGATACAGTATATAGTATATACATATGAGATGAGTAATGTGAGATATGTAAACATTATTAAAGTGACTAGTGTTCCATTTACTAAAGTGGACAATGATTTCAAGTCTTTATGTTAGCAGCAGCCTCTCTGCTAGTGGTGGCTGTTTAACAGTCTGATGGCCTTGAGATAGAAGCTGTTTTTCAGTCTCTCGGTCCCTGCTTTGATGCACCTGTACTGACCTCTCCTTCTGGATGGAAGCGGGGTGAGGAGGCAGTGGCTCGGGTGGTTGTTGTCCTTGATGATCTTTTTGGCCTTCCTGTGACCAGGTGCTGTAGGTGTCCTGGAGGGCAGGTAGTTTTCCCCCGGTGATGCATTGTGCAGACCTCACTGCCCTCTGGAGAGCCGTGTTGTCTTTCTGTCAGGCAGCTAAACCATGTCGTCTTTCTGTCAGGCAGCTAAACCATGTCGTCTTTCTGTCAGACTGAAAGAGCTGCTTCCTGTGCTTGGCCCTCCTATGTTGAACATAATAAACGGCTCTCTATCCACCGGATGTGTACCAAACTCACTAAAAGTGGCAGTAATAAAGCCTCTCTTGAAAAAGCCAAACCTTGACCCAGAAAATATAAAAAACTATCGGCCTATATCGAATCTTCCATTCCTCTCAAAATTTTTAGAAAAGGCTGTTGCGCAGCAACTTACTGCCTTCCTGAAGACAAACAATGTATACGAAATGCTTCAGTCTGGTTTTAGACCCCATCATAGCACTGAGACGGCACTTGTGAAGGTGGTAAATTACATTTTAATGGCATCGGACCGAGGCTCTGCATCTGTCCTCGTGCTCCTAGACCTTAGTGCTGCTTTTGATACCATCGATCACCACATTCTTTTGGAGAGATTGGAAATCCAAATTGGTCTACACGGACAAGTTCTGGCCTGGTTTAGATCTTATCTGTCGGAAAGATATCAGTTTGTCTCTGTGAATGGTTTGTCCTCTGACAAATCAACTGTAAATTTCGGTGTTCCTCAAGGTTCCGTTTTAGGACCACTATTGTTTTCACTATATATTTTACCTCTTGGGGATGTTATTCGAAAACATAATGTTAACTTTCACTGCTATGCGGATGACACACAGCTGTACATTTCAATGAAACATGGTGAAGCCCCAAAATTGCCCTTGCTAGAAGCATGTGTTTCAGACATAAGGAAGTGGATGGCTGCAAACTTTCTACTTTTAAACTCGGACAAAACAGAGATGCTTGTTCTAGGTCCCAAGAAACAAAGAGATCTTCTGTTGAATCTGACAATTAATCTTAATGGTTGTACAGTCGTCTCAAATAAAACTGTGAAGGACCTCGGCGTTACTCTGGACCCTGATCTCTCTTTTGAAGAACATATCAAGACCATTTCAAGGACAGCTTTTTTCCATCTACGTAACATTGCAAAAATCAGAAACTTTCTGTCCAAAAATGATGCAGAAAAATTAATCCATGCTTTTGTCACTTCTAGGTTAGACTACTGCAATGCTCTACTTTCCGGCTACCCGGATAAAGCACTAAATAAACTTCAGTTAGTACTAAATACGGCTGCTAGAATCCTGACTAGAACCAACATTTTTTAGCATATTACTCCAGTGCTAGCCTCTCTACACTGGCTTCCTGTCAAAGCAAGGGCTGATTTCAAGGTTTTACTGCTAACCTACAAAGCATTACATGGGCTTGCTCCTACCGATCTCTCTGATTTGGTCCCGCCGTACATACCTACACGTACGCTACGGTCACAAGACGCAGGCCTCCTAATTGTCCCTAGAATTTCTAAGCAAACAGCTGGAGGCAGGGCTTTCTCCTATAGAGCTCCATTTTTATGGAACGGTAGGCCTACCCATGTCAGAGACGCAAACTCGGTCTCAACCTTTAAGTCTTTACTGAAGACTTATCTCTTCAGTGGGTCATATGAATGAGTGTAGTCTGGCCAGGAGTGGGAAGGTGAACGGAAAGGCTCTGGAGCAACGTACCGCCCTTGCTGTCTCTGCCTGGCCGGTTCCCCTCTTTCCACTGGGATTCTCTGCCTCTAACCCTATTACAGGGGCTGAGTCACTGGCTTACTGGGGCTCTCTCATGCCGTCCCTGGAGGGGGTGCGTCACCTGAGTGGGTTGATTCACTGTTGTGGTCATCCTGTCTGGGTTGGCGCCCCCCCTTGGGTTGTGCCATGGCGGAGATCTTTGTGGGCTCTACTCGGCCTTGTCTCAGGATGGTAAGTTGGTGGTTGAAGATATCCCTCTAGTGGTGTGGGGGCTGTGCTTTGGCAGAGTGGGTGGGGTTATATCCTTCCTGTTGGGCCCTGTCCGGGGGTGTCCTCGGATGGGGCCACAGTGTCTCCTGACCCCTCCTGTCTCAGCCTCCAGTATTTATGCTGTAGTAGTTTGTGTCGGGGGGCTAGGGTCAGTTTGTTATATCTGGAGTACCTCTCCTGTCCTATTCGGTGTCCTGTATGAATCTAAGTGTGCATTCTCTCTTTCTCGGAGGACCCTGAGCCCTAGGACCATGCCTCAGGACTACCTGGCATGATGACTCCTTGCTGTCCCCAGTCCACCTGGCCGTGCTGCTGCTCCAGTTTCAACTGTTCTGCCTTATTATTTGACCATGCTGGTCATTTATGAACATTTGAACATCTTGGCCATGCTCTGTTATAATCTCCACCTGGCACAGCCAGAAGAGGACTGGCCACCCCACATATGCTCTCTCTAATTCTCTCTTTCTTTCTCTCTCTCGGAGGACCTGAGCCCTAGGACCATGCCCCAGCACTACCTGACATGATGACTCCTTGCTGTCCCCAGTCCACCTGACCGTGCTGCTGCTCCAGTTTCAACTGTTCTGCCTTATTATTACCATGCTGGTCATTTATGAACATTTGAACATCTTGGTCATGTTCTGTTATAATCTCCACCCGGCACAGCCAGAAGAGGACTGGCCACCCCACATAGCCTGGTTCCTCTCTAGGTTTCTTCCTAGGTTTTGGCCTTTCTAGGGAGTTTTTCCTAGCCACCGTGCTTCTACACCTGCATTGCTTGCTGTTTGGGGCTTTAGGCTGGGTTTCTGTACAGCACTTTGAGATATCAGCTGATGTACGAAGGGCTATATAAATAAATTTGATTTGATTTGAATTATAAAAAGACACATTTGTCAGTAAAAAGCTGACCTAATAACTGTCTGAAATGCTCTAGAGGCATCAATTCCTCCAATTTAAAGTGTATTGTAGATCACTCCTCACATAAGGGGCACGGACACTACAGGCTGATTTATGGGCCTGGTCTGAGATCATTAGAGAGAACTTGAAAACAACATGTAGTTGCCCCCGTATTAAACAGGAGTTAAATTATTTTATTAAACAAATTTACCAATAGCATTTATATAAATAATGAAAAGAGCAGGTTCTAGTATCGATCCCTGGGGAACACCTTTACGTACTTCAAGAAATTCGGACTCAGGACATCGTGATTGATGTCATGAGCTCAGGCCAGTGGAGGACAACTTGTTCAATAAAAAAAGCAGTATCAAACACTTTTGACAGATCCACAAACAGGAAGCACAACTCATTTTAGCATCTCAAGCACAATTCTGTCCCTCTAAGTCCTCTTCATGTTGACATGCTTCTGTCCAGCCCGTGACAGACTCCCTCCCTGTGTATCCTCTCTCCTTCAGTTCATACAGGATTGGCTGAAGAAAACCGACCCTATAACAGTCTAGCTGCTTCCCAGTTCCTCTTCCCTTGGCACCAGTCCTGACATCATAGTTTCTCCCATCAATTTCAGGCACCTGGATGAAAAGGAAAAAATGGCACAGCTAAAGTTAGCAAATTCCTTCTCAAGCTAAAATAACAGGCCTGCTGCTCAATGGGTAGTAACAGGCCTGCTGCTCAATGGGTAGGAACAGGCCTGCTGCTCAATGGGTAGTAACAGGCCTGCTGCTCAATGGGTAGTAACAGGCCTGCTGCTCAATGGAGTAACAGGCCTGCTGCTCAACAGGCCTGCTGCTCAATGGGTAGTAACAGGCCTGCTGCTCAATGGGTAGTAACAGGCCTGCTGCTCAATGGGTAGTAACAGGCCTGCTGCTCAATGGGTAGTAACAGGCCTGCTGCTCAATGGGTAGTAACAGCCTCCCACCTCCTCCACTCTGTGAAAGGTGACGGCTTACAGACCTGCTGGTCTCCCTCCCCTGTGTCTGGTGCTGGTCTCCCTCCTCCCCTGTGTCTGGTGCTGGTCTCCCTCCTCCCCTGTGTCTGGTGCTGGTCTCCCTCCTCCCTGTGTCTGGTGCTGGTCTCCCTCCTCCCCTGTGTCTGGTGCTGGTCTCCCTCCTCCCTGTGTCTAGTGCTGGTCTCCCTCCTCCCTGTGTCTGGTGCTGGTCTCCCTCCTCCCCTGTGTCTGGTGCTGGTCTCCCTCCTCCCCTGTGCCTGGTGCTGGTCTCCCTCCTCCCCTGTGCCAGGTGCTGGTCTCCCTCCTCCCCTGTGTCCCGGTGCTGGTCTCCCTCCTCCCCTGTGCCCGGTGCTGGTCTCCCTCCTCCCCTGTGTCCGGTGCTGGTCTCCCTCCTCCCCTGTGCTGGTCTCCCTCCTCCCCTGTGACCGGTGCTGGTCTCCCTCCTCCCCTGTGACTGGTGACTGGTGCTGGTCTCCCTCCTCCCCTGTGACTGGTGACTGGTGCTGGTCTCCCTCCTCCCCTGTGACTCCCTCCTCCCCTGACTGGTGCTGGTCTCCCTCCTCCCCTGTGACTGGTGCTGGTCTCCCTCCCCCCTGTGTCTGGTGCTGGTCTCCCTCCCCCCTGTGACTGGTGCTGGTCTGGCCTCCTCCCCTGTGACCGGTGCTGGTCTCCTCCCCCCTGTGTCTGGTGCTGGTCTGGCCTCCTCCCCTGTGACTGGTGTCTGGTGCTGGCCTCCTCCCCCTGTGACTGGTGTCTGGTCTGGCCTCCCTCCCCTGTGACTGGTGTCTGGTGCTGGCCTCCTCCCCTGTGACTGGTGTCTGGTGCTGGCCTCCTCCCCTGTGACTGGTGTCTGGTGCTGGCCTCCTCCCCTGTGACTGGTGACTGGTGCTGGTCTCCCTCCCCTCCCCTGGTGTCTGGTGCTGGTCTCCCTCCTCCTGTGTCTGGTGCTGGTCCCCTCCTCCCCTGGTGTCTGGTGCTGGCCTCCCTCCCCTGGTGTCTGGTGCTGGCCTCCCTCCCCTGTGACTGGTGTCTGGTGCTGGCCTCCTCCCCTGTGACTGGTGTCTGGTGCTGGCCTCCCCCCTGTGACTGGTGTCTGGTCTGGCCTCCCCTCCCCTGTGACTGGTGACTGGTGCTGGCCTCCCTCCCCCCCTGGTGTCTGGTGCTGGCTCCCTCCTCCCCTGTGACTGGTGTCTGGTGCTGGCCTCCCTCCCCTGTGACTGGTGTCTGGTGCTGGCCTCCCCCCTGTGACTGGTGTCTGGTGCTGGCCTCCCCCCCTGTGACTGGTGTCTGGTGCTGGCCTCCCTCCCTGTGACTGGTGTCTGGTGCTGGCCTCCCTCCCCTGTGACTGGTGTCTGGTGCTGGCCTCCCTCCCCTGTGACTGGTGTCTGGTGCTGGCCTCCCTCCCCTGTGACTGGTGTCTGGTGCTGGCCTCCCTCCCCTGTGACTGGTGTCTGGTGCTGGCCTCCCTCCCCTGTGACTGGTGTCTGGTGCTGGCCTCCCTCCCCTGTGACTGGTGTCTGGTGCTGGCCTCCCTCCCCTGTGACTGGTGTCTGGTGCTGGCCTCCCTCCCCTGTGACTGGTGTCTGGTGCTGGCCTCCCTCCCCTGTGACTGGTGTCTGGTGCTGGCCTCCCTCCCCTGTGACTGGTGTCTGGTGCTGGCCTCCCTCCCCTGTGACTGGTGTCTGGTGCTGGCCTCCCTCCCCTGTGACTGGTGTCTGGTGCTGGCCTCCCTCCCCTGTGACTGGTGTCTGGTGCTGGCCTCCCTCCCCTGTGACTGGTGTCTGGTGCTGGCCTCCCTCCCCTGTGACTGGTGTCTGGTGCTGGCCTCCCTCCCCCTGGCCCTGGTGTCTGGTGCTGGCCTCCCTCCCCCCTGGCCCTGAAGGCTGGGCTTGTCAGAGGAGATGTGTGGTGACAGGCTGAGCCCAGACTCATACAATGGTCCCTATGTTCAGTTCTCGCCAGCAGGGCAGGCCTGCTGCTGCCTGGGGGTGTGATTCAGTCCCTGCCAACCCCCCCTCCCCACCAGAGGCCTTTATAAACGTCAGTCCCTCATTAGTGCCTTACCTCCCTAA